>NW_026559036.1:0-91762 GCF_026930045.1 Uloborus diversus
GGGTTTAGGATGCAGATTTTCTTTTTTGTGCTGAAAAGTTAAAGGTTTTCTTGGTGGGGAAATTTTTACAACAGGGTTGTTTTTGATGAGATATCACATCTTTTTGCATTGATATTATTACTTTGTCTGTATTTTTAGAATTCAGAACTTCAAGTCAGAAAATTTTCCATTGAAACTACGCTGTTTTGTGTTTTTAAGGAACAATAATGGCTAGCCTAATTTTACGTCAAGTTATTTTCTGACTATTAAGATTCTATGTTCATTTTGCGAAAATTGGACGGTTTAAATTTTATTGCAATCCTTGTATCCTCTCTGTTGTAAAAAAAAAACTTCTTGGATAATAAAATACTATATTTTAAATTATATTGTTTTCGAGTATTTTACAACTTCGCAATAAATTCTACTGCAGTTTCTTTATTTGACAGATTATTCAACATTTTCATGAAGGTTTCTTTAAATGTTTTACAGGTTGAGGGCTATTTTAATCTAGCTTTTTACTTTCTTGTTTAATTACATTTTTTTCTTAAATCGTGGATTATTTTACGTTTTATGGGATAATTTTAATTGTTTGGTGATTTATCTTTTTCTTGATAGAAGTCTTTGTCTTGTTTAATACCTAGTTTTGTTTAAAAGTTCATTTAAAAAACGAAATAACGCATGTTCTCACCACGCAAAAAAAAAAAAAAAAAAAACTAAGCCATTAAATATTTTAAATTTGAATGTGTCAGAAGATCTATACAACTTTACTCGATGTCAAATCGCGGATATCCCAAATTTGCCATAGCGAATGCGCATGTTGCCCGCGGACTAAGCTCATTAAAAGTCTTGCTTAAATTAATTGCAAAAATTGTTTCAGCTAACAAATTACTGGAAAGCACGGATATCCACACGTATTTCATATATTTTCAATTCATTATGTGTCGTTTGTGAAAAATCCATTAATTTAGAAAGTAAGCAAACCAATAAAAAAGTGCTATTTTTCGCTTTCAATTAAAAAGTTATATGTGCCGTACAGTTTCATATAATTTGTCACGTAAAATATTGTAATAGTATAACCCCAGTTTTGCGCCGACATTTAAAATTTCTTCCCTCCATAAATATATTAAAACTGAAAAACAGGGAAGAAAATTTCGTATCGGCAAAACTTTGGGGGGGGGGGGGGGGACAGCATTCTAATCTCATTCAATAATTTGTTTCTCTGCTTAAGTATAAACAAGCAACATAGAATCTGAAAACAGAAAGCCCAATGAGCTAAGTCTGTGCGCATGCGCAGTCGCTGTGGCAAATTTGTGATGTCCGCGATTTAACGTCTAGTTGCAACTGTTGGCTATGTTTTAGTCTTGATTGAATTTCATTTCCTAAGACAACTTTGGAATAACTGTTAGATCTGTTCTAATCTTGCAATTGCAGTCCGAGATAAACAAACCCTATGAGCCGAGAGTAAGTACATAAGAATTTAGGGAAAATTAGTGATTTTCAAACTTCAATTACTCCGGCCCATGATGTCCCTGGAGGTTGAATTTTTGTATATGTACTCAATGGCCCCCCAAGAATATGTATACAAAAAATCATTACCGTAGCCCCCCAAGAAGCTGTGATAGAACCCAGGGAAGGTGCAATTTGGGGGGTAAAAACGAGGGGGGAAGGGGAGGGAGGTCAAATGGCACAAAAGGCACAGCAGTAGGGCACAAGGAATGTGTGTGCGAAATTTCAGCTTGATTCCTTTTTTCGTCTCGGCTGTAGCCCTGTCAAAGAAAGCGAAAACATTTTTGAACAGCGATTTTATAACTTTAATAACTCCTCCCCCTGATGGTCCAGGGGATTGTATTTTGGTTTACGGCGTCAGGGGCCACTAGAGATTGAATGTACCAAAAATCAACTCCGGGGGGTCTTCATGGGGCTGAGATACAGAGGGGTGAAAAACCCAAAAAACCCCAACTTGTTCCGTCGTGTAATCTTGGTCGCTTTTATTTCCTTTCATCTTTGGCAGTGGATTTCCTTTGTTGACTGTTGACGTTTGGTTTCCTTGGTGGGGCAGGACGCTCCTGCGTCCCGTGATAAGTCTCATTCATGTCTAAGTGTTTCTTCAGAGAAAGTTATTGTCTACATAATTAATCAAAATCTTTAAAAAAACATAAGTTAAGCCGTCAGATTTACATCAATATCCTCTTATCTGCTCTAAAAACCAGCCCTAACAAAATTTTGCACCTTTTTCCCCTCTCTTTTTTTTTTCATTTTTGTACTGCTGCGAAAAGTCCTATGGCTCCCCCCCCCCCCCACTGATTAGTCCCAATCTCTGCATCTGTGCGATGGTAACACTGAAATTAACTGTACAACTTTTCTTTCTGCTGCAGTTGATTTGTCTTACTACATAATATTCCCCTTTCAAAAATTACGGACAGCCTTTATTGCATTTAAAGATCCATATGTAAATGAAATCATAAAATATATTGAAACATATGGCTTAAAAAGCCTATGACTAGTATATTGACAGAAAAAAAAATAAGGGAGGGTGTGATTTTCTGGTCAAAATATTCAAGTTAAGTCCTTGAAATATTTAGTTTTGTGTCAAAAACACATGAAATCTATGTATGTCAATTTAATTATTTCATTCCTTATTTTCTGTATTTCATAGAAACTTACTGAAAACCGAGTACATGCATTCAATCATGAAATCGTTCCGGACTACTTGCGAACAAAGCCTGATCCAGAAGTTGAAGCACGCGAGCAGCAGCATTTAGTCAAGAGCATCAACATGCAAATGGACATGGCTCAAGTATGATGCAATATGTTTTGATGATATGACATTAATTGAATCTGTATTGGGCTGTTGTCTTATTTTTTTGTTTTCTTTTTAGAAACAAATTACAGCTATTAATAAAATTGTTAATAATGTATTGGAAACAATTAAAGCCAACAGAGATGCTTGGGAAAATGATTCAGGTATGTTTCACTTTTGATTAACTTGAAAGCCAAACATGTATTGAAATACTTTTACTAATAAACTGAGGATGGTGCAGTGCACGATTAATAAAATATATCAGTCGTGTCCAGTTTTAAATTGTTTGATTATTATGGAGGATATGTATTGCTCTTTTTTAGAGGTTGTTTCAATATCCATGGTTCATAATTTTTATTTTCTCAAAATTGCCAGATTTCTGATGTGATCTAGTGAAGATTAATTCAAAAATTTCTCTTTGCAAATGGACCATTTCTAACCAACTACCTGTATTAAACAACCATTTCCCCAAATGCTTCAAGTTTGATGGTTCATAATTGCCCTCCCATTAATTTAATGGTAATAAATACTTCTAATTTACTCTATTAAATAATCGTACCAAATAAAATCCGATCCTATCAAAACAACCTTATTTTCTCCCAGAAAAAAAGCTTCTTTTTTTTTCTTTTAAATTATCATATCAGTTGGTTCAAACACAAAGGCACTGCATTGTAATTCATGTTGTAAAGCAGGTTTTCCCCTTGTGATGAATTCTTCGATGGGGATTTACTGGAGCAGCAATTCTCAACCGGCACCGGTCTGCAGAAAGATTTGACCGGACCTCAGAGATCTTTGCTCATCCTGTTAAAAGAATTTCCTTACTTAAAGATAGAAAACACCACTACAATAAAAATTCTACCCTGCATGACACTTTTCATGTGAATTTTGTGATTAATTTTTGTAACTTTCTATGATTTTTCAGCAATGTTGATTAGTTTTACATAATTATTACAATAGTTGCTTATCTTGCACTTAACATTTAAATATTTTTTGTAACAGTTCTTTTATACCAAGTAATGTTTTATTTATATATTTATTAATTCATTATTTTTATTATATTTTGTGAAAAAAAATACTAAATCCTCATTTGTTTGCAAATACTTTACAAGTATTTAATGGTCCTCGAATCTTTTTATTTATTTATTTGCAAAAAAAAGGAAAACAGAAAAAAAACCTTTCTGGCCTGGAAAGCAGAAAAACCTTCACATGTTTTTAGTGGTCTGCAATTATTATTATTATTATTTTTTTTTAATTTATTTTTTTTTTTTTTTTTGCAGAAAAAAAAATATCACCGGCTTGCTTGAAAAAGGTTGAGAAACTCGAGAACATGTTTTAGGAATTTTCTTCTAGTTGATTGGGGCGGGGGGTTATAAACTTATGTGTATGTAATATATTAGGATAGGCAGCATAGTAAAACCAAGCAGGTCTCCCCAGCTGATCCCCCTTTTCCCACAAAGTTTTTTTTTTTTTTTTTTTTTTCAAATTAAGTGAATTTGGTTTGTTTTGTCCCTTTTTGCTTGAGAAGCATGCAATATGTATTTCTACTGTGGTTATAAATCATGCCCAATAACCTTGCTCAAATGGCTGGTAATTTTGCTTGATTTTATTGCCAGAATTTTGTAAAGGTATGGTTTGTAACCCCACGCCCCCTGCATTTGCATGCTATCCTCTCCTTTATTGTGAGCACTTTATTAAGGAATAAAAAGTCTGTAATGGCCTGATCAGTAAGGTGTTGCACTTGTAACTGGAGAGGCGCAAGTTGGTGGCCAGCTCGTCGACCGTCCTCCATGCATGTGAATGCTGACTGGTGCACATTAAATCTGTTGTGGTCATAAAGTCCTCCAAGTTTTCACTCCAAATCAACATCTTGGGGGTGTTGGATCAGGAGTTGCTTAGCTCCTGGCCTGAATCAAAAACAGGGCAGTCTAAAGGGCCCTATCCAACCTCATGTAGGGGTAATACGGGGTACCCTGGGCTGTACTGAGGGTTCAAAATGATTTTTGTTCCTTATTTGATAGAAATGATGTGTAAACAAAACAAGTGTTTTAACTCTTTATAAATCATTACCTGCAATATCAATTGGAATAAAAACTATTTCCTTTTCTCTTCTATTTTAACATCATTTAAGTGTTTTGTTTTGAATTTGTCCCTCAGAAATAGGCTTTTAGAGCAGACATCACTAATATCTACATTTATCCTCATCAATCTTTGGGTACATAGCAGTTTAGTAGCTGTTTGATGTGTCCTTTTTTTAGGAGAACTACTGTACTCACAAAAAAAAAGCGATAGGTATTACTGCATCAAATATTAATTTAAAAATAAGACTTAATGTCCTTTTGCTCCCTAAGGACAAACTAAATACAGTCAATTCGCGATAACTCAAATATTACCATAACTTGAAATTTTTATCAAGTCCCGACCCCTTTGTCTTTAATTCCATGCTAATTATTCTTCATATCTCCAAGTTAACTTCCTTTAGCTCAAAGTTTTTTCAAAGATGACTCAAAATTTATTTTGAAAGAGCGAAAAAAAAAAAAAAAAAGAAACAAACAAATGATTGGGAGAGAAAAATTAATTCACCTACACTTGCAATTCCTGCACAATAGACCTCTAAAGGAAGAAGCCAACTGTTGAACCAAAGTGCGATAAAGGAGTAACATGTGCGGAATAAGTTAGCTTGTTTTCTTTTGTTGTACTGTGTTTACACTTAGACATGTTGCTGGACTACGAATCTGCTTTTAAGCTGTCAAGTCAACTAACTGTAACTTTATTCAAAGGCTGACCTAGGTTTAGATGCATTCCCCTTCATTTTCTAGTTCGATCACTTGCTTATAAGTTCTTGAAAGACAGAGTGAGATAACTTTACTATTAAAGGTGTCTAAGCAAATACTCTGCCAATGATATTAAAAGAAAAAGAGAAACTTCTAAAGCGGTAGAATTCATGAATTTGAAACGAATGAAGATGAGCACCTTCATAGTAGAATCAGCTAGCTCTATTCAAGAGGTTTCAGCAGTATTGAAATCAAGATAAGGCTTTTGATTTTTTCGTCTCAATATTTTTTGATTAAACGATGCATATTGTGCTTAGAAACTTATAAGTTCTGCAATTTTGTCTGTACATGTACACATTAATTAAAATATTCGGTGGTTTATGTCAAAAACCCAAACTAGTGGTAAGTCGAACTTCCGATAAGTCGTAGTTTTTTGTCGGTCCTTTTAGATTCGAGTTATCACGAATAGACTGTATTAGTTGGTGATCCGAGCCACATATCGTGTACTAGAGTAGTAACAGATTTTAGGGAATAGTACTTCATCATCTATTTCATTAAAGGAGACAATAATTGTTTTGTTCTTTCTTTCTGGTGTCTGGTTATACTACTTCAGGTCAAAGAGCTAGTGCACAACAGACCTCTTCTTTAGCGGATACTGGAGCTCTGATTTGTGCCATCACTGTTGGTAAGGGATTGAAACCACCCACTGGTTCTCCAAAAGGACAGCCTACAAATCCACAACCTCAGCCCCAGCAACCCACTCGACCCGGTAAGTTTAGCAGTTTAAGAACCATTTGATGTGCTGTTGCCCCCCCACCTCTCAAAACAGAACAACAGTGTAGGTTAAAGAATTGATTTTTTTCAAGTTATTTCTATTAGAACTATACTGCCGCATTAAGCACAACAGTCGTATCCGCACTTTCAGTCAAAACTGAGTTGCAATCACCAAGTGGTTCTATTTGTCCCCTATTTCACCTAAGTACAATGATTTAAGATCATTTGTCAATGGGAAATATTTTTTAAAAAATTCTGAAAAAGTTACATCTAAATCAAATATATGGAGGCGCAATGCTTTAAACGGGAACTTCTCAATTCGAACTCGGCTGCAGGTAAGACTTTTGTGATTAGCTCGCCAATATTGCTTTCAATTTCTTATTTTAATAAAAATATTGAAAAAAAAGATAAAATTAATGAATTTTGAATAATTAACAGCCCCAAAGGTAACTGAAATTATTGACCCACATCATAAAAAATTAGCACATTCTCTAAAGATACCATATTGCAACGCTATTCAAACTAAAGATTCCATTTTTTAAAAAATGTATTGAAAAAATAATAACAATTAAAGAAACTTCATAAAATGAATGGCTCCAGAGGAAATTGAAATTATTGACCCACATCATAAAAAATAGCACATTCTCTAAAGATACCATATTGCAACACTATTCAAACTAAAGATTCCATTTTTTTAAAATTTATTGAAAGAATAATATCAATTAAAGAAACTTTATAATGAATGGCTTCAGAGGAAATTGAAGATATTAACTGAGACGCACAAATATTAACAATGACGTACGGCTGCTTTCCCATACTATTAAAACTAAGGATTCAAATTTTGCATTAAAATTTTTTTTAAACGTTAAAATTAACGAATTTTGCATTATGAACCGCCCTAGAGGTAACTGAAGATATTAACATAGATTAACAACTTTTACACATATACTAACAATGACACAAGGCAACTTTTCTGCACAGTTGGAAACTTGATATCAAAAAGAGTTTTTCAATGCATCCTAGTAGTCAACGCTACAAATAAGTTAAGAAATTTAGAGATGTACAAGATATGATAGGCAATTTAACAAACTCAAATTTTTACCCCCTCCTTTTTTTTCCTATGTTCTATCTCATGCAAAAATACTCATTCTCTGGTTTTGAAGTATGATTACATGAATAAAGAGTTTTGCCTTTTTGAAAGATTTAACATCCACGAAACAAAAGATGTTTGTTACATAAATTTTTATTCTAATTTGCATATCATTAATACACTTATTTTCTTTTAGCTTCAGGAGGAAAAGTACCCAGTGTTATTAAAACTAATATTAAATCAGCAGGAAGTATGCACCCATATGCCAGATGATTTACTGTTCATTACTTGTATGATGTTTTGCTTATTTAATGTCATTTGTAAGTACTGATGGAAAAATAAATATTTTAAATTAATAGTTCAGATAAATTTTATGATAAAAAAAAAACTTTTTTTGATGTGTTTCATTATTTTAAAATAAGTGACTTATGATTTTACATAATACTATTGTGCTTGTTAGTGATTCTAGGTGGAAGTTGAGATGTCGAATATATATTGTCCGTTTTTCACAAGAAGGCACTTGACTCCTCCCTTGTCACGTGGTATCCAATGATTCTATTTCGCTGTTTTCGGCAGAAGGTATACTCAGATCATAGCATTTTATTGTAAAAGCAACAGTTTTTAAAATGTAAGAATAACTAAAATGCCAACAAACAAGTGAAGCAAGTGATGTAATGAACACTAAGACTTTTTTGCACATTAAAATGCACGCCTAAGTTAACGCTGTCTGGTGGTCTCAGAAGCACATGGATTGCGTATCGATCACCCCCACATAAAATGGAACTCTGTGCTCAAGTGGGTGTGGCGAAGTGCCTTCTCCCGAAAAATGGAAACTATATGACATGTTTCTTTATTATTAACATTATTTATCAGCATTAAATAAGAGAATCTCATGTTGAATCTCAAGTTTTTTTAATACAGTACAAATTTAGTTCTTGATTTAGGAAACAGCAATATATAGTTCAGTAATGGTGTAAAACAGTTTGAAAGGTGTTTACAAGCGTCCAAAATGATAGTATGCTTATCCATAAGTCTTATACATATCCCTTTTAGCAATGAAATTTTGAGTTACGCGAGAGGTGTTGGAACGTATCTCTCGCGTAAGTCGAGACTCCACTGCATTAGAAATAAATTCCAGGAAAGCGTCCACTTCATGCTTGTGTGAAGAACACAATTCTTTGAAGATAATGAAAAAAAAAAAGAATTTAAAAACATTGGCTAATTCACTGTAAATTTAACTTGATGCACAATTGATTTCTTAAAAGTAAAATATCTTCCAATGTAATTTAGTGTTCAATGATTTATTTTGTATTTTTTCGTTAAGAGTTTGAGAAAAAATATATTTTAGAATTTAAAGAAGCTAATTTAAAGGAGCAAACCTTTTTTTTTACATATGTCGTTGAAAATTTGGAAAAATATATACATTGTTACAAGCCAGTTTTTTTCCCTAAGATTGAATTAATACGCGTAAATGAGTTAAATTTATAAGGTTCATAAAAGTTTGAAATTTTTGTGTTTTGTTAACTTGAACAGTAACATAATTAAGTACTAAAACTTCACCTTTGTATGGAACTTGATTTGAGACAGTAGGCTGCAATTTTTGTGCATGATAATCTTGCTCATTGATTTTCTAATTTTTAAATTGCTACTGAGAAATCTTGACATTTTATCCAAAAAAAAAAAGCTTTTTTCTTGTGTGCAAAATAAAAATGAGCACAAGCATTTGGAATTTTAAGGTTGTTTATTTTGGTTTCAAACTAAAATGAGGTTTTGGAAGAACAATTCATGTTTTGCACCAAGTATAATTACAATCTTTTCGTTAAAAAAGAATAACAAGCAATAGTCTTAGTTTGACACACTCCATACACAAGCAAACTGGACATACAAAACGTCTCATATAACGAGACAATAAAATCAAGGCTCAACGCCTTGTATTAAGAAAAATAAATTGTAATTTGTGCACAGGATTCTATTCTGCCGCTTTCATTTACACACTCACAAAAAGAAATATTGGTAATTATTGTATGGAATTGCAGGTGGTGCAGTAAATAAAGTCACAAATACATTTTATCTGTTTCTTTGGTCTATCAAGATTGTTAAAACATTTAAAATGCGTACCAAGATGCAAAGTTGGTGGGTGAGTGGATTCAATTTTGAAAGAGAGAAACATTTTACAATACCCATAGAATTAATAATAAATTTTGTAAACTGTAAAATAATACACTTAAAGTTCAGGAATAAGTTCAACACATGAAGCTACTTCCTAAGTTAGAAAACGAAAATCACATTGAATGCAAAAATATATTCTATTTACAAATTTATCAAGCAAATCATTGGTGAAGCTGTTTATTCTGTTCTTGAATTTATAACCCCTTCATTGCATCTGCATTAGATCCACTATAAGGCCAGAGGATACTGGCCGAATGATTTATTTATTGAACCACCTTTATGAGAAATCCACATAGTAAGCCTACAATTTATAACCTATGACATTTTAAAAAACCATTAAAATCAAATTACTTTTATCTTACATCAATATAGTTTTAAAATCAATTTCATCATTTTACATTTCATAGTACATTATTTGAATTTTATTTTGCTAAATATATATTATGCGAGAAATATCAAAGTCATTTTAATGTAATAGGGTCATTTAGAAACAACAAATGAGAGTCATAAAATTACGACAGCTTTTGTTCTGTGAAAGAAAAAGATAATTCTGCATAATGAACCAATAAAAACTGGGTCGCAAAACTAACAAGTTTTATAACATCAGATAACAATGTCTAATGAACAACAAAAATATCATGAATAAATAAGATGAGCTGACAGACATATGATATGAATACACAAAGGAGCTTCAATAGGTGAAGCATTTGCTTTGAATGTCGTATTTAACACAGGTTATATATTTACACAGAAATTAGTCAATCTGAATAACGCTCTCTTTGGAGGTATACAAGAATATTTAAAGAAATCCTGTATTAGTGATTTCTTTTCTATCACATGTTGAGTGCTATATTTTCTATGCTTTGTAATCAGTACCACAGAGCAAAGCTGCCATACTTAGTCGAGAAAACAAATGTCATGGGAATGCTGGAAAACAAATCTATTTTTGGTTGGCTTTGTAGTATGATTTGCTTTTTTCAACTGAATTTGTTGCTAAAACTAACACAAAATTTTACAAATTGACTGTTGTGGAGAATTGAAAACCCTATTACAGTTTTTTAATACTGATGACAAATAGTTCTATGAATGCTTGAATGTATTGACTAAGTCAATTTGACCTGGCATGACTATATTCCCTGGAGTTGCATAATCTCCAATCATCAAACTATTACTAACAGGAAAATGAGTTGTGTTTCCCAGGACAACATGTTGCTGTTGCTGTGGGGAGAGAAAACATTATGTTAATTACTTAGGTCCAGAATGCTTTTATAAACAATAAAATATAACTCATGCATCATGAAATTAATGTTTACATAAATATCTCAGCAGCGTTTAATTTTCCTACTTTAGATACACCTTCTGCCAAAAGCAAAGAAACTTTCTTTTTTTGACTGCAGAAAACAACTAAAACGAAACAAACCCTACTCCTGCCAAAAAAAAAAAAAAACTAACCTTTTTTTTTTTGGCTATACCACTCACCACTGGACTACTTGACATTTTTAGAGAAGTGAAATTTATTTGAGCATGCAATCAAAAATGGCATGGAAAGAGGATATGTGTTCTGCTTTGATTTTTAAAATAAAATATTTTGAGATTTTATATTTAACAAGAAGTTCTGTCTAGAACTAAACGAGCCTACTTTCCCATGTACCCATACCACTTTCTAGTACCTGATCAATATTCGCAAAAATAGCTAAAATCGCAAATGTTTTCAAACATATATTTTAAATATTTTAAGCTGATTTTTAAGAATAAAATATTCCTTACTTTTCTTTTAAAAAAAACGAACAAATAAAATAGCAGCACTTTTTAAACAAAGCAGCTAATACACTTCTTTCCATTAAAAAAATTTTTTAACAGCTTTCAAAACAAAAAATAATAATAAGTTCATTAAAATAAATTCATCATATCAAAAAAAAAAATGTTTCTTTTTCCCCTGTTGCCAAAAACAATTTCTTAAATGAATTAATGCACTTACCAAAATAAATAAACACAATAAAATGTCAATTTAAAGAAATAATTTTCATTGTCAAAAAAAAAAAAAATTGTCTGCGCATATCTTTATGTAGAAACATAAATGACTTTCAGTTTATTCGCCGAAAACTGAATACCCAAATTAAAACTTTAGCATGAAAATAAAAACAAGTCATGTCAACAATAATTATTTCACAGTTAAAACCACGGCAGCGGAGTCGGAGTCAATCTCATTTTGGGATAAAAGAATTGGAGTCGAATATCCAAGAATCGGAGTCAGTCATTTGTTCTCCCTGTATAAATGTTTGCCAAAGCTATGAAGTCAGATTCGAAGTCGGGGAGTCGGAGTCTGATTAATTGTCGGGCACAGGAGTCAGAGTCAGGTGCCCCTAAATTCTCGGTTTGGCATCAAGAGCTATTTCCAACAAAATTGGTTTGAAGTAAATCCGCCTTCAAGTACGGAATCTACATTGACTTTCAGTTTCCCCATAGGCGCTAATGTTAAGGGATTTGAACTGTTCAAAATTGAACGGAAAATTGTTCAAATCAAAAAGATAATTTATACACAAGTGTTTTGTCAAAAGCTTTTTCCTACAAAGTTTGAAGCGAATTCGCCTCACAGTTCGGAATTGCCTTGAATTTCCCCGTAGGCACTAATGTTAAGTTTTTTTGAACTGTTCAAAATTGAACAAAAATAGTTCAAATGAAAAAGTGAAATATGGGAATGAGGTGCACTCGCCAAGATCTTTCGAACAAAAAAAAATTTGTTTGAATCGGACGATTCATTCAAAAGTTATTTGGGGGGGGGGGCAGACAGACAGACATTTTCCCCCATCTCAATACCCTACTTTCCAATTTTTAATTTTTCAATATTTATTTAATTATTTTACTTTTTTTTTTCGCGATATTTTTAAGATGCATTAAGCCTTCTTTAAACCTTCTTTTTTCTTCTTTTTCTGACTTTTACTGGGAAAGTACGCTAAAAAGATTAATTCTATTTTTTTTTCTTTCTATTTTTCACGAAGCTAAATTTATTTATATATATTTCATATACAAAATTGGGATATTTTTTCCAAGGACTTATTATGTAGTACAAAAAGAGGTTTTTAATGACTAGTTAAGATTATTTTGAAGCATAAACTTTTTTTATAATATTAAAATACATCAATCTTGAAGAGTAGGCAGTAAGAATCATATTGACTACCATAAACCTCAATATTTAAGAAATAAAGACTAATGTATATAATCAGTAAGGATGATGATGTCACAATTTGAGGGGGAGGGGGGGGGTCATGACATTGTGAGTTTGTAACAAAGGAGAGAAAGGGGTAAGAAAAGTGTGACATCACACGCAGTGGTGGATCATGCGATTTTGAGGCCCCAGACGCAGCCTGATCCGGAGGCCGTCTAATTGGCACAACGAAAACGATATAGTTTCCTAATTTTTACAATGCAGATAATCAAATTTTTTTTTTTTTTTTTGAACCAACAAGCTTTGGAGGTGAAGGAGGGGGAAGGTGGAAGTAGTTATATTCTTATTAAAAACTTTACTGTGAAAAATTTTGTCTTCTCTGTTTTTTCGTAATTTAGGTAATGCAGGGGGCGAGATCCGAGTCCTGATTTCAGGCATCTAGCAAAATCCCAGCTTTACCTTGTTTTCCAATGTTCGTAATTCAGTAGTGCAACCAGAGAAAAAAATTTTAGGGAGGGGGAGGGGTTGCTTGGCAAGAAAAAAAGAGAGAGAGAGAACCTCTGATCGGGTAGGGAAGATAAATGGGTTCTCCCCCGGGAAAATTTTTAAACTTGTAGTTTTAAAAACACAATTTTAGACTTTCCTTGCTGGTGTTCGGGGGCAAAAAAGTGCAGATGCAAGCAGGTCTGGATCTGTGCACCTGCAGTGCTGGGGTGCACCAGGCCTTTAGGAGCCCACTACGGCTCAAGAAATTGAAGAAAAAACTGAAAAAAACTAGCACTAAGACTTATTAACGTTACAAATATGCACTGCTGGCCTCTGAGCCCCTACAGTACCCATTTTGTTGCAGGGGGTCCAAAATTTATAGATCCGGTCCTGGGTGCAGGGGTTTCAGCGGAAAGTTGTCGAAATTGAAGCCTTAAAAACGCGATTATAGGCCATATTTATTGACGTTACAGTAAAGCATGGAACTCGGGGACTGCCTCCAATCTATTTTTTTTACAAACAATAGATCAAAATCAATTCCTCCTCCCCCATTCTAAACTTTCGAAACCATAGTTTCAAAAACGCAACTGTAGACAAACTTTACGGAATATTTAAAATATGATGAAAAACTTTGTGAGATATTTGCTTTTGTTTCTTGCTTGAAAATTGTACAGTATAATGAAATCCATACTTAAAGGTTAAGTAATAATATGTTAGACCGGTTATAGTTTATACTTATTTTACATTTTGATTTTTCTTACATTTGTTAGTTTATATTTTTTGTTACTGATGTTACGTACCAAAACAAAATTTCATCGGATGCAAGCGCTATTTTCCTATTAAATAATGATTTCAAACTTTTGTTGACATAATGTATTTGCATTCTTCTCGAAATTTATTAACTGTACCCAACTACCCAACGTGGGTCAAGTTCATACACAAATGAATAAACTGTTATGCTGGCATAATAAGAAGCGAAATGAAGTTTTTATGGGTTGTTTTGAAAGAAGATTCTCAAAATATTTTATTCGAGTGAGATACCAGATGTTAAAAAGTAAATTTGATTTAGTTAATGTATATAAAGTATGGCTATGTTCTCCGAAATATGCTCTTTTAAATATTTGCATAGTAATTTCCTTAATTTGAGGTTTTCTTTCTTTTTTTTTTTTTGAGTAATCACGAATTGCTTATTACCCTCACTTGACCAAAGTTGATGTTGTTCTCATTTTTCAGATTACCATGCGACGGCTGTTTTTAATATTTAGAAAGCAAACTTTTCGTCGTCATAGTTACAAATGCTCTGAGGCTTAGCTCAAGCAGACTTAGCATTAAAAAAAGGCTTTTTTTGCATAAAATAAAAGTTTTTCCGGGAAAAAACACTTGTCTAGATGAACTTAAACACCGAAACTTCATCTAAATACAAAATTTCCAGATTACTAATTTCCATCATTTAAGATTGATAATAAATAAAAATACAGAACGCTGCAAATAATCTTTATGATAAGTGTACTTACTGATGGATATGGGCTATTAATTCTTTATTTGTATTACCGCATTCTAATCGCCATTTCTTTTTTGTGGATATGCCTCATATTACAGGGGAGTGCATAGAAATTTTGGGGCCCATCACAAATGACCTATGGGACCCCTCCATATTATTTACCACTAGGTTTCTACGTATATTTTTCCCCTTCTGGCTCGGTGGCACGAGTCAACAGGTGTCTCTTCTCTCCCCTGTGCATGTCCCTGCGTATTACCAATTCTAGAAAATCCCTAGTCATAATATGACGGGTGTAAATTCCTTGACCATTTCTATTCTCTTCCATTTGTAGAAACAAGAAACCCAACGAGTAGGTACTTATCGCAATTCATGATTCCAAAAAAACATAACGAATTTAAGATGTCAATATTCAAAGGCGAATCCTGGATGCTTTTTTTTTTTTTTTTTTGGGGGGGGGGGGTCACTTCTAAGTATTTCTGCAAAAAGAACAGAAGCATTAAAATTTGTGATCCTAAGTATTGCTCGGTTTCAACTAGATCTAAGCACAATGTGTCAATTTGACCGAAACAACGCCATTACATTAACTCAGAAACAGTAGAAAAAACATCAGCGAATATCGTAAACTTCTGTTCGGAAAAATCATGTGTTCTATTCAAGGAACACAAATTTTGGATCAATATGATACAAGTACTTGAACACCTACGTGACAGTTGAAAGCAAACCATAAAAATTCACGTTGGTGCTCAAGAAAACATTTTTACGGAAAACTTGCAAATAAAAAAAAAGCCATAACTCGGCAGCAGGAAAAATTCATCATTGTAAAAAAAATGATGTGAGGAGCATTGCTTCAAAAAGAAGTACTTTTCCCGACTCTTTTGAAACAATTTCGTTTTTAAACTTACAACTAAAAAGGAAGTTAAAGCTTTAGAGAAAAAAAAAGTGAGATTGCTCATCTAAACCCCAGAGCTGTTTTCATTAGGAAAAAGACTTTTTTCATTAAAAACTAGCAAGATTCTGAACATTGTTATAAGACAACACTTATTGTACTACTCAATTGGATTGAAATGTACCGGACAGGAGAACAGTTCTCGTGGCGATTTCCCAAGGTCAACCGACCCCCCCCCCCCCCCATCTTCGTCTGCATTTAAAGTAAAACTTGAGCCATAGTAAATGCCTTTCCTTTTGTTAACTTCTTATCTAACACCCTACTTTCTTTTAGGGACACACACGACCTTGAACAAAGGAGCAGGAATTCTTCTATCTCAGAAAAAGTGCTCCCAATTGTCAAGCATCCGTAATGCCAAAATGTTAAATGGTTCTCTTCGAACTGAATGCTGAGGGTTGGGAACACGTGAAAGCAGTTAAATAACACGATGCCATCATGAGAACCGCCAAAACCTTTATGTGTATTTAAGGCTGCAGAGGATAAGGTCAGTGATGCCCCCATCAAATTTTCTTAGGGTATACACAATCAGCTATAGGGTATACAATATCAGCAATGCACAATATGTGTATACGATCATATATATAATAGTTATAATATGAAAATTTTTGAAGCTTGAGAGTATATGTCTAAAAAATGTTTGAGAGTATACAACGTATATAGAGGATACCATATGAGAACACAGCTGGATAGCATACTCTTAGCATTGAACATTGCAAAGCAATTAGAGTCGTAAAATGCTAATGCCTCAAAATTTATTCAAACAAATTATAACTGTGATTTGCTTCGAGCAAGTTAGTTTTTAAACTCAAGTTGTCTAGATAGATGATATTAATCCGTGCCGCTAAAGGTTGTTCTTTGAAATGCATTTCGGGCTATCCTGAAAGGTTTTATATTCAAATTGAAATGAAAAACACTTGCTAATGAATCCAAATTTTGTATTCCAAATTCATGTAGTTTAGCAAATTCTAAACTTAAAGAGTAATTGCACATAATTACCCTACATTCAAAGTCAAGAGTTAAAACAATGACAAAGAGCATTTGATAGGAAAAAAATTGACAAAGAGGGAAAATAAATAAAATTATTTAGAGATATATTCTTCATGATTGCATTCAGGCATTTAGAACGATATAATTAAAGAATATAGCTCACAAATATAATATCAGGAAAAAATTGCCAAAAAAAAAAGAAATAAATAAAAAAAAGTTGAGGCATGTGAAAAAAGCAAGTTTTCGGAAGAAAATGAGTGCAAAAGGTTGAAAAGCATCTCAGGATTAAGAAAGACTCAACTTTTAGTCGAAAAACATTAATTATCCTATTAGCAAATTGAAATTTTGTCACATTAAAATTCATTTAGAACATTTTCTTGGTCCAACATATTTCCAAGATCTTTTGACAGTTAAAGGTCCTGCCAACCTATCAAGAGGCAAGTATAGAACCTCGGTCTTATAGAAAACGACAAACTTTGGAAATTAACCTTATTTAATTCATTTAAAATCACAAAATTCAAAGATTAAAGCAATGAAAATGGATCTGTTAATTTCAAGCAGTTTAAGCTTTCTTTTAAGTGTCTGAAATATGCTCAAATACAAAGGGTGGAAATAAGCTTCTTTAAATGTTTTGTGGCAGTATTTACGATTTTCAATGCATGAAACATCTAGTCGCTTAAATAAATTGTACAGTTCAATAACCAGAAAGAACACAGGAACACAAAATGATAACTTTTCACCAATTCCAAAAAACACAGCACACAAAATTTGCACAAATGCATAACAATCATTTATAAATGCATACCTAGTCATTTATATGAAAATCAACTCTCAAAATTTACATTTAAAAAAAAAAATAATAATTTAAAATACCTGTGTGAACAATGATGGAGAAATACCACCGCCAATGGAACTAGTTGGAACACTTGCTTGAATTCTTGAAGTAGTTCTACTATTTGGACTATTTCCTGAATTTTGTAAGTTTCCTAAAGAAAAAGGAAAAAAAAATTTGTTTTTGAAATGGTCTTTCATTATTATTATTAGATAAAATTATTATTAGATAACAAGAAAGCACACCGCAAAAATGTCCTTTTTTCAAGGGGGTGGACCTTTTGCCATTTCTATGCTATTTATGAAGATGATAATTTGTCTAATATTTCAAATATATGTTTACGACAAGAATAAATTTTAACAAGACTGGGAATATGAGAAAAAAAAAAGATAACTTACCACTTGAAATGGAATAAGCAATATGCAATAAAACTAAGGGTTTTTTCCCCCATCAAAATATAGGATATATAATTTTCAAGATTTTAATTTAAAATTATTTCCTCTAAATTCTCTAATTTGTATTACTTTTTCTTATAAATGCTCAAATGTTTGCACTAAACTAGAAACTTTACTCAATAACTAGGCGACTAAAACTAAGCACAAATTAGGAAATAATGCTAGGTCTAAATTCTTAAAAATACTTTCATGCCAAAATTAATTTGCAATTGTCAAACTAAAAACCAGACCACACATTTATACTTACCAACGAGGGAAGATTTCAATGTGAAAAATTTTAAGAAAAAAAGAACACATACAGTAGACCCTCGTTTTACGCGGGGGTTACGTTCCACGGAAATGCCACTTAAATTGAGACCTAATACTAGTGTTAAAATAGGGGCTTGGTTCCGTAGATAACAAAATACTTCATTCTAGTGATGACTAATTGTATAATAAGTTTAATGTGTACTTATAATGACTTTTATGCACAACATGCATAAAGAAAACATAAATTAATTTTGTGTTCGGTTTATAAAGAGGGGCTGGCTATGATAGTCTTTTGGCAGTCATTAAGAATTTTTCTCTGTAATTCTTTGCACAGCATTAATGCATCCATGAGCACTTGCGTCATTTCCGTGATAGAATCTTCTTTCACTAAAAAATCAGAACAATCATTTTTATTGTCTAGGAATGGCTCAAAATTTTCAATGTGAACATTTTTGGTTGTGCGTCATCAATGTCGGTATCCTCGTTAGTTTTGGCCTCCTCTGTCACTCCTAAAAGCTCTTCTTCAAGTGAGTTCTGAACAGTGTGAGTTTAATTACTTTACTTCTGGAAAGAGCTTTGGAACCAATTGCATAAAATGTCTCCAGTGGCACAAGCTCGATTATTAGCACGCCAAAATGCAGTTGATTACGTGTAATCTGCAATCTTTAGATGTTTGGATTTTGAAAGAGGGGAAAATTTTATCTCTTTGCATTGCCGAATCCAAGGAAAAGCCGAAACTCATCTGTGTAAAATAAAATAAAGGTGTCAAATCTTAAACCACATATAATTGCGACCTCGTAAAATAAACCTGCGTAAAATGACAGTTTACTGTATAAGTCTTTTTAATCTTACTAAAATTGTAACATACTTAATTTGCTCAATCTTTAAAAAACTTTTTTAAAAATGCCTGCAGTTGAGTAACTCATGAATTTTCCATTCTTCAGCAGAATGTTCTTCAGAACAAATGAATTTCTTGATGTTTGAAATCAAGTGCCATCCAAAATGTCTTTAGCACTTTTTAAATGTAATAGATTTTCTTGAAACCTTTATAAAGAATATTTTTAGTTAGCCTGGTAAGAATTAACAAAGTCTTATATTTTGTGAATGGCATTGGCTTGAGTTACATCGGATGCAACTGAATGGAAATCTTTAAAGAGGCGGGACAAAAATATGATCGTTAAAATTTTTTACAGAAGATAAAATACAGGAGGAACTCAAAATAATTGCTCACACAAAGTTATTAACTTCTGAGTGGTAAAATTGCATAGTGGATGAAAAAGAAGGAGTATAATAGAAGCAGATGCAATCGGATTTTGAACTGTGTAAAAAATCGAGTCTAACACAATGAAAGCCTAATAGAAGCTAATACAGTCAGACCCCAATTTAACGAACGTTTATTTAACAAATTTCGCGATTTAGAAAATTTGTCTTTTTCCCCAACTAAAATGAAGGCAAAAACCCCTCTTAAACCCCGAATTAACGAATTATTTTAACAGCCGAAAAACCTTTTTGTTAATTTGAGTTAGGAAATGTTGGATTGTTTTCCAATTGACTTAACCCATATTGTCCGAAGTAGAAAAACTCTTCTTGGAATCAGCAATTTTTGACAGGCGAAGGGGAAACCAATGAATAGCAATTCTGATGCAGAAAGCGATAATGAAACTCCCATTAAAACTTACTTTTTCAAATGTTTTACATGGCCCGGAAACTAAAAACATATCTCATGCAGCAGGCTGTAAATGACTGTGTTTTCTTCCCTCCTTAAAGTCGAAAGAGCACTATTTCGAGTCAAATATGAAGGAAATTATTAACTATCTATTACACAGTACTTTAAAATTTCAAATTAACTAGTGTGATAAATCATTGATTGCTGAGTAAAAAGTCTTTCTAATTATGGATATTTTTGCGCAGTTGCTTATTAGCACTTTTTAATAAGCTAAGTGCATTGTTTTTTAAACTTTTTTTCACACAACGATATTAGGAATAACTCTGATTTAACATATAAAAGTTTCGGTCCCGATAAATTCGTTGAATCAGGGTCCGACTGTAAGCATAAAAATTGGCTGGTATGGATATAGTCACAAAAAAATAGAAGTTAACATGCAATTTTTTTTTTTTTCCAGAATACATATTTCCACATATTTCATGCAACCACCTGTCCTAATAAAGATTATACAGCTTAACTCTACAACCCTACTAAGCATAATTAAAAATGTAATCTTATACCAAAATATAAATATACTAAAGCTCAGTCCATAGAGCATATATAACTGACCTAACTCACCCAAAGGTATAATTGTGCTGCTTTGTTGAGAGCCAATAGGACTGTGTGGTACGTGTTGCTGTACTGGATGAGCATCCATCACAGTATCACCATTCATCAGAGTTATGCCATTTACTACTAAATTGGTATTGTTGGCTAAAATTAGAAAGACAATTTCTAAAATTCAATGTTACCTGAACTTACAAAAATCTATTCCTTAAACCAGAGAATAATTTTTATGAAATGAAAATGTAAGATCAAGAAAATATTTTTATAATGCTTTCTTTAAATTTAAATAAGTTACATATTTCACAAGTGAATGCTATATTTTTGAACCTCAGAACTCAAGGAAGAAAATTTTGAGATATGGAGATTTTGATGTAGTTATAAAAATGGACAATAAATACATTCAGTGACACTATGGGGAAGGGGGGGGGATCTGCCCCGGGCGTCAACAGTCCATGGTGTGACACCCTAAGTGAAATTGTAAGTTTTTGAAAAATATGAAGCCAAAATGCATTTTTAAGACTACAAATTTGAAATTTTTCTGGGGGGGGGGGGTAAACCCCCAGACCCACACTTTTATTTCTTTTTTTGTGCATTAGCCCACTTTAAATTTTGTTATGGCACAAATTTAGCGGTTTCTGAAAATTGCATGAGTCTCATGCCACATGTTTACATAAAATTTTGTTTTTCTTTTGCGTCTGGGGAGGGGGGGACCACAAATTACCGCCACTGGTGTCACTCATGCTACGTACGCCACTCATACAGTGAAACGTTACTTTACATATCTCAAGGGACTGGGTTAAAAAAACGTAAAAATACAGGAAATGCATAGAAAGAAAAAGTCTAAATAGAAAAAACTAAAATTAGTCAAGATGACTCTTTCGGGGTTCATACCCTTCAGGAAGAAAAACATTCAAGCACTTTTCAAGGAAAAAAAAATTTTTTTTCAAGGTAATATCATAAATTTGTGCTAAAAATATTTTGTGCAGATTTCATTTCACTAAAACATATAAATAAAGGGGAATAATATAAAAAAGTATAGGAAAACAAAATTGCATTTTCTACAAAAAGACACTTTGATAAAAGATCTATTATGCCGAAAGTTTCTATGAAAATGTATGTAAAGCTTGGTCATAAAGAGGAGCAGATCCCATGAAATTAAGAATCGAAGTTGAAGAATCTTTACATTCAAAGTGGCATATTTTCTAGAATCAGCAAGCTAATATTGAGGGGGGGAAAAAAACCTTCCATTAGTGCATGTAACTTTTATGGAAGAAACCAAAATACCTAAGTTTAGTGGCATAGCCAGAGAGGAGGTTTTGAAGTCACCCCCTCCCCTCCCTCCTCCTCAGTTAACGTCCTACCCCCTGAATCCAAAGACAAATTTGTCTTTGCCTTTCGAAAGTATTGTTAACAACTTCTTCCAGGGTTCATACTCTATCAAGACAAAAAAATTCCATGCTTTTTCCAGGACTTTTTCATGACCTTGTTACATGAACCTAGATTTTGGTCTTTTTTCACATTCATGCATTAGATGTTTTTAGAAAACATTTTGAATGAATAGTACTATTCAATATCAATAATAAGAAAATATAATAAAAAAAGAAAAATGCATTAAAATTTTTAATTTAGAAATCTTGTTGATGAAAACATTTACTGATGTTTTTGACAATGACATAAAGCATTAGACACATAAAATATTTATGAAATACAGAAATCAAGTAGTCATCATTTATAAGAAAACTATATGCAATGTAACTTACCCTGCTCGTAAAAAAAATTTTAAGTTGAATCACCATACACCCAGTTTAACTTCTAAAACACTTTTTTTCTTTCAGTATCTTCTGCATGAATTTTCACTTCAATTTTAGAATAGCACAAGTAATATTCTTATAAAATATATTTCACAACATTCTCCTTAAAATACTTGACATTGCAAACTTTGTTCAAGGTCCAGAAAAATTTTTTCTTCAGCAGTGTTTCTTATACACATTAATAGATCAAAAAAAAAAAAAAAATAATAATAATAATAATAATAAATAAATAAATAAATAAATAAAAAGAAATAAAATTAATTTTAAAAAAAAAGTTACTTCATTACATTGCTAAATTTTCTAGGGCTTGTTTTTTTCCCTGGCTGTTTTTCTAAAACTGTTTGATTTCATAATCAACTTAATATTTCTTGTCTGTTCTGCTTCTTCTGCAAGATCATCAGCAGATTTAATTAATTCTGCAATATCCGTTTGAAGAGTTAGTTTCTGTTTCTTTAACTTCTGTATTTCGTCCTGCATACAATCTTTTCTCTTCTTTAAAATATTGCTGTTTTCTTTGCTTCTTAAATCTTCGAGGTGCTGCATATATTTTTGCCTTGCTAATGCTGCTGATGTAAGCATTTCTTTGGAGATATTTACATTCAAAATTCCACCAACAGAATTTATATGGTCAGTAATCAGTCTCTGGGCTACAAGAGTTTCATCCTGCATGTTTTCCACCTCTAATTGCCTGTTTACTGAAAAACCCCTCTCTACACTTGCTTGCCCATGGGACAATAGCAGCAACATTTTTAGGACTTTCCAGAGCTGATTGTAGTTCTTCTTCTCTTTAAAAAAATTATAAAAAAACACAATCCAGTCAATCTTTTTCAGCATCAAACTGCATTATTTCTGAAGAAGTATTTCCCTCATCCAGAAAAGTCCGAAATTCACAAATTATAGCGTCACAATTATGTTCTGAAATTCTGCTGTTTTCGACTAAAACTTTCAGAATGTTTTTCATTTTATTCAAACATAAATCTTTGTTCTTCAGTTTTTGGGGGTCTAGACAAGAAATTTCTCGAACTATTATATATCTTAAAGGATTGTGTTCTAGTAGTTTCTTTGAAGCTTCCAATAAAAAATTTTTTGCTTCCATTTTGAACTGCATGTAATCTCTATCAGAAATTTTTTTTGAATTCTTTAAACTTTTAATCAGCTTATCGGCTGAAAATCCAACATCAACTTTAGAGTAATCTAAGTGATTGTTTGTATTACTTAAATCAATATTAAAGTAATTTACAACACTGGTACACTTATTCAACACTTCTGGTTTTAAAAATCGAACAAAAAGATTTTTTAATAAAGATTTAATGTCATCAGAGAGGAAGGGTAACATTGGCTTGTCTGTTTGATATTTCATTAGCAAAGGTTGGAAAAGCTTAGCAATTCAAAGGAACCATGAAATTTTTGCAGGAGTTAACAAATCAATGGCAAAGTCTTTTAATATATCCCCAGATTTGTTTTTTGGATCTTTTAACTTTCCTGTTTTAATCGCGTTTACATAAACTATTGAATTATCCCAAATTTCCAAGGCCCTTTCAGCCACTATTACATTTTCGACCCACCGGTGGGCACAGAATTGAAGTGGAACAACAGATGAATCCGTTACATTAAAGAAATTTTCCCGTCTGGCTGGGCTATCATGAAAATGCAAATACATATTTGAGAGTAACTTTTTAATTTTCCAATCAGATGCTTCAGAACCTGTTTTAAAAGCTCCATTTACAATATGAAGCCCACAACTGCCAGTATTTAATACTTTAGAGTCATAATTTTACTTAAGTTGCTTCTGCAACAAATCGAACAGTTTCCAGTTAACATTTGGCCCATCCATCGACAGTTGCACAATGTTAGCTAATGGTAACCCATTAATGTTTGAAGTTTTATTAAGTTTCTCCAACATTATTTCTGCCGTTGCATAGCCGAGAAAACTTGAATCCAGGTATTTTGTAACCACACAGTCTTCCTCCCATACACGTATATACAAATCCATCTGCTTCTTTTGCAACTTTTTGTTCAGTGTCTCATCAAAGAGCAAAACATAACCATCTTGTTGCTTTAAGGATTGCATAAGAAGAGATTTAAAGTATGGGGCGATCCCAAAACGGCATAAATACACACACTTTTTTTCACCACATGAAAACTGCTTTGCAACTTCACTATCAGGACACATTTTTTTAAGAACTAAGTTAAAATTGTTGCAAGAATTGTATGATA
The DNA here is from genome assembly GCF_026930045.1 of Uloborus diversus. NCBI lineage: Eukaryota > Metazoa > Arthropoda > Arachnida > Araneae > Uloboridae > Uloborus > Uloborus diversus. The sequence goes on from NW_026559036.1 coordinate 24,506, forward strand.
TGTGATTGTCAATGACATACAAGGCCTATAAAATTTCTGAAGAGAGAACGTCATTACCAATGACAGACAGTTTACATTTAGAGCTTGAACTAACTGCTTTAGTGCAAGTAGCAATTTCTTTGTTGCTCTGTTTGGAATTTTGAAGCTTCATTATGAAAAAAATTTTGCAATCTTAAATTCGGTGTATTTTTTGCTTTTAAATTATCTTTATGTTTTTTAGATTTTGCATGACTGGTTAGGGCTGCTTCTCCCATATTTGAGATATCAAATGATTTCCTGCACAATGAACATTGTGCTCGAAATTTATTCTCATCATTTAGCACCCAATCTGAAAATCCCTCCTTCATCATCCAATTGTAATTAAAAACACATTTTCCAGGCATATTTCTTTTTTTACTCAGACTGGCTCAATTTACAAATTTTAGCAAAAACATGTTCTATGCTGATGAAAAACAAAAGTACCTTACCAGACATCTTCAGTAATGGGAAGAGAAAAATGAAATAAAATGGAAAAATTATTTAAAAAATTAAAGAATTCAGCTAACACAATTTTTAAAGGATAAATATAACACATTCACATGGTTTCGGTTTCGATATTGAATGCAAATCAAGCCACAGAAACACTGCATTACTTCATTCCTCAATTCACTTAAGGCACAGGGTTGCCAGAAATTTAAGAGAGAAAACAACTCAAAATGCCCCCAAAAGTAGCCAGAGAGAAAAAAAGTCGCTCAATTTTTTTTTCTTTTAACTTCAACTGAAAGTTATTTTTGTTCAGAAAAAGAAAAAAATTGGAAAAATCGGCGATTTTTCGTACAGATTTTAGTTCAAGCTTGGCACCATTTCAGAAATGAGCATACTGAAAAAGTAGCCAATCTGGCGGCGGCCCGAATACCTCCCACCTGCTCCCACTCCTGCCTCACTCTCTGAAATCCGCGCAAAGGATTCTGGGGTCCTAAAAGCCTGATGCTAAAAATAGAATTTCCCCTTCCACTATCGGAGGGGAAGGGAATGGAAGATGGGGGTGGGGGGAGGATCACTTCACAAGCGCTGCTACTTGCTTGCTGACTTCGCGCTTTTTAATAAAATTTAAAAAATGAATAATGCATTTCATCTGGAACTTTTTCCATAACCAAAAATAATTTTCCATGACTTTTCCAGGTCTGAAATTTGTTTATTTTTTTTCCATGACTTTCCAGGATTTCCATGACCCGTACGAACCCTGTTCTACTGATTCGATGGATTGCTGAGCATTGATTCTGTCAGTGACAATGTCTCCAGAATTTGACGTGAGGGGCTGTCTATAAATGATGTCACAATTTTTTCTAACTTGGACTTTCCCTTAGTCACAGTTTCACATGTCATTGTATTTTTCATAAACATATTCTTACAAAAAATGCACTTCTTGTTACCTCCTCCCTCCTCTTGTAAAAACTCACGATTTAATGATCCCACCTCCCCTCCTAAAGCATGACATTATTTGTGGATGGCCTAAGAAGTTCTGAAAATTTTTTAATGTTACAAGCTTTAAAATAAATTGATTTTATGGTACCGGAAAATTAAAATACTTGCAGAGTAGGTCGTGTTTGACTGTCTAAATAGATTGGATGAGAATAGTCCAGTGACAATATTTCAAAATTGGCAATAACTGAAGCAACTACAATCACTTACATTGTTGGGCATCTAAAGTCTGCCAATAACCTTCACTGGGAGAAGTTTCGTTACAACCAGGAGGTGGCTGTGGAGGTTGCCCAGTGTAACGAAAGAACGGATTTTTGAGATCCAGGGTATTGAAAGCTCGTATACTGCTTCCATCAATCATCAACTCGATGTCAACATCATAACTTTGCCTGAAGGAAATAAAAATTAGTTGCAGTGTATGGGATTACGGCATGACAATTACTAAAAGCTACTAATATTTCGTTGATGGAGAAGGAAAACCTATGATAATTAGGAGAATGTTTAAATTTTTCTTGAATCTCAAAAAAGGAAAACATTAATCAACATCACATTACATACATGAGATGACAAAATCTTTTTAAATTGAGGAGCTAAGCAAAAATGTCAGATGCAAAAGCATCTTTTCAACTTTGACGTGATATATATTGTTACCGCAGAATGACAGTAGGATATATTACTGTTGTTTCAGGGAATAGATGTCTTATGTTTTTTCTGCCCGAGTTCCATTCCAAAAGCATCACAACTAGGGCATTTTCCTGGAGTTCTTGGTAAACTGAATAAATTTTTATGCTCTATATATACTATCAGGATCTGTATTTAGTTCCTGAAGATCCCAGTGACAAATAGTCACAATACATTAAATTATACATTAAAAGGAAAAAGAAAACTGAAAAAAATAGCACTGGAGTGTAAATAGAGTGAAAGAAAAATTTTAAATAAAAACCTAATGTATAAAAGCAAATTTATGTAATTATCAAAATAGCTGTTCAAACTAAAACATAAAAGACTGGTGGTTTTCCCTAGCAATTAAAAATGTATGATCAGTTTAGAAAAAGAAACTGAGAAAACAGGAGAAGGGAACATGTTTCAGAAATAATCATCAAAATATTAAAAAAAAAAAAAATCAATTAAAACTATTAACAAAGATAGGCAGTTTTCCTTAGTAATTGATTAAAAATAAGAATAGAGAGAGATGATAGAAAAAATTGGAGAGAAAACACAATTTCTTTTTTAAGGTCTTGCAGAAAAAATAAATATTAACCCAGGAGAACTCACGGTACTTTTCGTCACACAAAAGCTCGCGGGGGAAGGGGGGGCTCCGTAGGCCTGGAGTGTATTTTTCAGTAAATTGAGTATACAAAATAGAAAAAAAAATGTGTTTTCAACACTGAATCATAAATAGATAAACAGTCTCTAAAATATGTTTTAAAAAGTAAGGTTTAAGAAAGTTTTATGATACATGAATCTAAATCTTCTTCTGAGTATGCTGATGATCGCTATACTGTTCTGTGTCAACTTCATCACCTTCATTAAGAGAGTCCTCATCAGTTGAAATCTCAACTAACAAGGTCTGCAACCTCTTCATTTCATCTTTATAGCATAGATAGTGATGCATTTCACAACCTCTTCATTTACATTCACAATCGGAAATGAAAAGCATGAGCGCTCGCTCCTAGCCTCTGAGGTCCGAACCAGAATTTTCTGGAAAAAAGGGGGAATGTACATTTCTGAAAAGCATGCGGTCAGTATGTAGGTCACCTTAAACGCAGCTACTATGGACCTCATTCATTTCCGTTGAAGGGGTGATTTTTGGCAGCGTAGTTTTGTAATGACCGGGCTTGAGAGGCCGATGCAAGTCCTCCCGGGTTAATAAAGTTCAGCATAAAAATAGTTAAGAATTTCAATTTGAAATGAAGCATTTTGAAGGTCTTTTGGTAACAGGTCACTAAACTAAAGCACTCTGAAGGACCCATGGGAAGAACCTTGATGATGGTTATTTCAAACGTGAATCTTTAATTTTAAACTTTAACAGGGGTCAATTGGTTCTTTTTCAGTAGTTGTTTCGACATGAGTCAACTATATTAAAAATCACAGGCACGCAGCACATTTTTTTCACATCAATGTAAAGTTTTAGCTACTGCTATACAAATGCTTTGATTGCAGAATTGTGTATTCTGAGATTTTTAGCAGACAGAGCTGTAAATCATGACAGTATGATGCTTCACATTTGATTCATCCTCAAAATCAGAAATTGGTAGCTGAATATTATAACTATACTATAAATTAGTTTTAAAAAATTGCAAATTTAAATGAATATGAAACAGAAAAGCAAGAAAATTGAAAATACTAAAAAGTTCATAATGAAGTTTAATATAATTGGTTACAGCTATATTAAAAAGTACCTTTTATTAGAGTTAAGGACCACTTTACCAGAGACTGACTGTCCCCGTTGTGCGAATAGAGGCGTTTCTAATAAACACCTAACTTGATACCAATGAGTAAGAGGTTGAGTTGGAGCTGTTGATAACCAAACTGTTTGCCTATAAAAAAAATTCTATTTAATAAAAGAAAACATTAACATATTTAAACAATGACTCCGAATATGATTGCCTAAAACAGGAATATGTTTCTACTGATAACATTTTATATACAGATATGTGCATATCAAGAACACAAGATTTATCAATTTTTAGGGAACATATCAACTGCCTTACAATATTAAAATTGAAAGTAGTTCATAACAAACTAACAAAATTTAATTTCTCATAACTTACAGTAGCATTTCTGGAATACTGAAAATAAAGTCTAATTATAAATTTTTCATCACAGAGTAAAAATATGAGAAACTTGACTTACGTTGAACCAAAGAAAGCAACATCAAACCAAAAGGCAAGACCGTGTATTTCACCAGTTTGATTTAAAACAAAATTTAAAGGAATATCTATTTTGTGCAAATCTGTTTCTTGAGCTACCAGAAAATCTACGGTGTGACGTAACGATTTGGCCATACAAATACTGATATCAAAAGTATCCTGGGAAAAAAAAATCAAATTGAAATAAATTTCATGTATGATAAATAACACAAAAACAAATACTGACACAAAACACAGGTCACTCTCCCCCCTCAAGCCAGCAAAAAAAAAGCCTTTCATTGTGGTATGCAAACATGAAGTTCATACCATTTTTTAGACAACAACTCTAAAAATTCATTTTTTATTTATGCGGTGTGATAAACAATTTAAGTTAGCTAATATACATTAAAAGACGAAAACATAAACTGCAGACATTTCATTTTATGTACAACAGTGAGATGCAAATTCTGTAGATATTAGTAATATAAATCTCTAAGTCTTTCATGCATTTAAAAACAAAAAATTCTTTGCTCACCCCAAAGCATTCTAGTATTGTATTATTGATCCATTTACTCGTTTTCGTAAAATGTTTGTCAATACAATTTCATATCTAATATGCTAACAAAAATATCACATTTGAAAATTCCATTCCTTATGGTTACCATATTTTTATAGGTGTAGGAAAGGTTTTTTTTTTTCTTTTGATATAATAACTTACCACATCTCAAATGCATTTAAGAAGTACTTCTGGCATGCATGCATAAACTCGTGCAGTCATTTTTTTGGAGCAGTTAAAAATCATCAACATGCCAGAGCTGTTTGTGTCTAAGATTTCTGAATTTAAGCAGAATATTTAAGATGATCAGAACTTTTTCCCTCTAAAACAGGAAGCTTTAGAATTTTAGGCAACAGTATGATTAGTTAAAAAAAGAAAAAAAAACACATTTAAAATATTTATAACACATTCCCTGTATTTTTACCTAAATTTTTTTTTTTAAATTGACACAATAATTGCTACTTTGATACTCTTTCAATTTGAAAAGTGGTTTGTAAAAAAAGCCAAAATGGATAATATTTGCGAAATATGGTAACCATTTTCTACACTGATCTACTAATCGCTTAGTTACGCTTACTTTGCTTGATTGGTTACTGCTATTTTTTCACTTATGTGACTAAACTACATTTTATCATCTGTGATCAAGATTCTTAAACTTTTCTTCCTGTTTCTTTTTTTTTCAATTTGCTAAAGTAGGTTGCTATCTTTTAGAAAATATGACATTTCTGCATCTCAACACCATGTACAGGGACAAAGGGTCATATGGTCACCTAAGTATGGTATATTCGAAAATCAATGTTCAACTTTGGGACATTCCACATTTCTTACTAAACTGACTCATAGCAAAGGAGTGATTCAAATCAGCTTGCTTGCGTTATGTACTATTATTTAAACAAAAAATATACTTACAACTATTGGTTGTCTAAAATATTCTTTAACAGCAGCATCGCGCAAACTAGCTAAATCTACACCATGGAATGATTGTTGGTACCTGCAAGTGAGAAAATCACATGTTGAATACAAAAATGTATACTCAAAGCCTACCAATTAAGCGGCTTTCTAACAGGTCAAGCATCCCATTTTCTTTTGTAATTAAATTAAGAAAATAAGTGCATATATAAACAAAAGATGTAATGAGTAATTCTAGCAAGACTAGATACTTCAAAACTACAAAAAGTATTCTTAAAACTAAAAATATCATAGTGATTTAAGCCATTTTAAAAATGCATTCAGTATTTTCTACATCCCATGACTTCAAAGGAAGAGAATATACTCACTAAAGAGATCACAGCCAAAGAGAAAGTAAATAAAATGAAAAAAATTATAAAGAGTTAGAACATAGATGGAGTTTTAATCAATGGTTTTTGTTATTTACACCCACTTAGCACTGATATGACTAAAATATTAAGATACATTTTCTGCCTCAGATAAAAATGAAAATTAAGATTCCAGTGCTTTACTCAGGGGTTACATTCACCAAAAATGTTGCGTAAATTAGGACTAAATAGTAATGCTAAAATAGGGGCTAATTTTCATACTTATACTTCATTCTAGTGATAGATAAATATACAATAAGTTAAATGTGTAATTATCTCGATACATAGGCAAACCTGCATAAAGAAAACATGAAAACTAACTTAGCCTGTATAAAAAAGAGCTGGTTATGATAGTCCTTTGGTAGTCTTTAATTAGTTTTCTCTGTAGTTCATTGTAGGGCATTGATGCATTCATAATTAATCTTGTCATTTCTACGGCAGGATCTTCCTCCACTAACAAATCAGAAAGATCATTTGCCATCGTCAAGGAACGGCTCAAAACTTTCAATGTGAAAGTTTTTCATTGTGTGTCATCAATTCCCGTTGATTTTGTCTCCTTTTGTTACTTCTAAAAGTTATTCTTCTAGTTAGCTCTAAATTGTGTAAGTTTAATAACTTTGCTTCTGAGAAAGAGCACTGGAACCAATCGCAAAAAAAAAAAAATGTCTACCAGCAGCCCAAGTTTGCTTGCTAGCATGCCAAAATGCAGTTTATCACATGTTATCTGCAATCTCAAAAGTTTGGATTATAAAGGAGGAGAAATTTTTATCTGTTTGTAATGCAGCATCTGCATAAAATCAAATCTCATCTGGGTAAAACGAAATAAAGACATCAAATCTTTAACCGTGTATAATCAAATCTGCATAAAATAAATCTGCATCGATTGCATCTAGAGATGAAATTTGAAGGACATAAAATTTTGCTTAATGATGCAAGTATAATATTACAGCAGGTATAATAACTGATCAATTACAAACAAATATAAAATAAGCAACTGGTTTTTGGACCATTTTTTTTTAAACAAAAAAATACTGTGCCACTTGCATTTAAAAGACATTCAATTAATGACATCTTGGAAATGAAAATAATTTGACAATAAGGAAACCATGCTCTTCCCCACCATGTGTGTTATGATGTAACGACTGTAAATTTAATTCAGAACTTTGAAAGTTTCTTTAATATTACTCTTAACAAAAGAAAAGTACAAAAATGATGTACAAATTAATTGTAGCTTTTCAAAGAGAAAGCTTTGAGTTCAATGCAGTGTATTAAATAGTGAAGCATATGACACATACAATATTTAGAAAACAAACTTTGGTGATATGTTTTATGCCTTCTTATAACTTTTTTTTTCAAAGTAACTTTAATGAAAATAAATAAAGGAACGTTTTTGAAGAATATTTTCCTTTTTCTTTTGTTTTTTTGAAATGAAATTTGGCCCAAAGTGAAATTTGAAAACAAATTCCAAAGGATTTCGACAACTATTTGACTATTTCCTTGAAAAAATATCTTTTTGTTAAACCTAAAAACTAAATGTTTCGCATTGCTACGTACAAAGACAAAGTACAAAGCTGTAAGCAATAAAAAACATTAATTTAAACATACATGCTTTAAAACCTTACCAAAAATTAGCCTTATTTAATTGTTCCATATACAAGGCAGCATCACTAAAAGGTGCTATATGTAAATCACCTCTTGAAGGGAACATTTTACCTATCATAAAGAAATATATACAACAATGTAGGTTATAAATTAATATTTTATAAAATGAAACATTTTTTTAAAATTTTAAATGCTTTATAACATTATTGTAGAAGACAAAGCATTGTATTAACATTAATTGAATAATTGTAAGATTTTTATTACTATAAGATTAAAATTGTATTGTAGAAGTATGACAGTAATAAAACCACTAACAATCTATTAGAATCAGAAGTGCATCATCTTTTTTATATGAGATCCAAAACTTACCTATCAGATTTCAGATACCCACCTTTCTTAAATAGTTTTTGTTTTGTTTATATACTTTTATCTAAGTCATATACTACTTTGAAATACCCTTTTATATTAAAAAAAAAAACATATACTAGGCTAAACAATTTTTATTGAATCTCCAAAATCACTGAAAGTTCTTGTTTTTCTCGGTTTGTGGCCACTGCTTTTGCCACAAAAAGGCATTATGTCAGGGTAAACATTTCCTCCCATCAGCAAAAAAAAAAAAAAGAATCAAATGAATAAGAATGGGAAAGTGATCGAAAATAGCAAGAAAAAAAGACTGAATTTTCAAATAGAGACAAAAAGAGACTAATTCAAAAAAAAATCGGCAAAAATAGAAAGCTACTTCAAGGCATGTAATCAATCAGTTAGTTATCAAACCTCTATAAAGAAGAAAATCATTTTCAGTTCAATATGAAGAAATAAAAACGGAAACTCTAATTATTCTAATACCTAATAAATTATCAAACAATTTGAATGAATTCTTGACATTATACAATATTTCCTGCCTTGTTTAGAAGGAACAAATCAATTAATAGATATAAATGATGTATCTTTACGTAGATGGACTTTCATTGAGAAACAATGATTTTCTCAATTTCTTTTTGAATAACTTTAAACAAAACTGATCAGTATTTTAAATAAAAGTCAAAATAGTGTCATTACTTAACCTGCTATACCAAACTACAATTCTTTATTGTTGTTTAAAGACTTTCTGCACAAAATTTAATAAAAAACCACTGCATCACAACTAGTGATGCAACAAATAGTGATTTGGCTGAATATTAAATATTCAGCCACTGAATAGGTAACTCATTTTTGTCAAAAATAAAAGCACAGGTAGCATTTAAAGCACAGTTTTGTATAGTTAATAGTTCAATATGCATTATAAATAGGATTGGGTTACTGGTTTAAGACAGGACAGGTGGTTTTTACCGTCAAAAACTGTCAAAAAGTGACCGAAATTGTCTTAAACTGTCCAAAAGTTGCTAAAGCTAAAGCGGTGTAATCTAATTAATCTAATCAATTCATATTTACTACAATATTTGTAAAGCAAAAATATAGATAGTGATGAGGTTTAATTTAATGAGTATTTGATAATATTTTCTCCAAAATGTTCATTTAAAAATATCTTTTTAAAAAAATGCCCATAACTCAATTACATAAAAATTTCCTTATGTAACAGTTGAGAGAGTTTTGAAAGAAATTTCACAACACTACCAAGACAACTAATTTTAATTCCATTTATAACTCAAAGGAATGTTATTAAATGTACAGTATTTAGGTGAAAAAAAAAGCTTATTTTTTTAATGGTTTGCGCAAATTAGTTTTACACGATGTTTAAAAAAAAAAATTTTTAATCATAGATTAATGAACAAGAAATTGATGATTAAACACTTATGTTTTAAAATTTTGTGCAAATCTTTTTTTAGTTTATATTTTTAATATAATACATTCTGTAACTACAAAAAAATGTCATTTATTGCATTTAAGTCAATTATTGCATTATATTTTGAATTTTCTTCTGCACACACAGGGCTGGATTTGGAAGTGTGGAGGCCCCGGGGCAACGAAGGAGTGGAGGCCCCTAATCAGGGTTCGAAAAGATCATCATATTTTTGAAAATATCCAATAATTTGATACATATCCGAATATTTTGATATATATGTATATATACGATATTTTCAACCCGTGAAAGTTAGGATATTTTGTAAAAATTTTATTGTGGGGGCCCCTTTGTTGTGGAGGCTCCGGGGCAGTAGCCTCGCTTGCCCTTCCCTAAATCCGACCCTGTGCACACATGCATAAATGTCGAAAAATTGGTTTATGGAGGGAAAAAAAACCTCATGGATACAGATTGAAATTTTTAATGAAGAAGTTAATTTCTACATAACTAGATTAAAATCAGCTGAAAAATATGTTACATATATATTTATACTTGAATGTTCACATTAAATAAATAGATTAAATAGTCAAAAAAAGATATAATTTTGATATTTTCTCTCAAAATATAGTTTTGAACACAACAACAGTTTTGAACAGGACGGTAAAAACTTTGCCAACCCAGCTTTCATTTGCACACATGTATAAACATAGGAAAATTTGGTTACTATTATCAAAAAAAAAAAAAAAAAAACGCATGCATACAAATTGAAATTTTTATCCAGGACTCAACTGCTATGTAACTAGGATAAAATCAGCTGCATAAATAAGTAGAATGTTCCCACTGAATAAATGTTCAATAAAAACACTACTTTTTTTTTTTTTTTTTTGTTTATTCATGTTTTCTCATAAAATATAATTTCTCTAAAAATATAGTTTTGGACACTTTCGGACAGTTTTGAACACAAGGGTTTTGGACAGGATGGTAAAAACCAGGGGTTTTACCGTAGCGTTCAAAGACTTGCCAACCCTGATTATAAAAGGTTTAAAAGTTTATTTGGAGCAAATTTTTAAACTTTTGCTATTATAAGTTAAAACTTCAAAAATATTCAACCCTATTTGGCAAAAAAATACCAAAAAGAAGAAGATATTTCCTTAGCAACAGTTCTAAAAAAAATCAGAGTTCTATGTTTAAACTTAAAACAGCTATAATTTTCTATTATAGGCATTATTTCATAAAAAGCTTCTAAATTAAATAATAAGAGGAAGCATTTACATAAACTGAAATGATTCAGCATGGAATTGCATCTCATAAATTTATATACCTTACATACATTTGCCAAAATTATCAGTTAAAAACCAAATCTATCTATTCGAAAATTTTATTTCTGAAGCCATTCTAAAAAAATTATTAAATTATATTTAGATAAATTTGCAGACAATATTGTTGTATGTACCATGAAAAGTCTTCTAGAACAAAATTTAGAGATGCAATTTTAAACAATTAAAGACGATGAGCACTATATTACATTGCAACTGTTTTTGATACCAGATTCAAATTGCTCTTCAATAAAATTTACGCAAAGGACTACAATAAAGTAAAACATTAAACACAAATTTATTTGTTGGAATTTTTTAACAAATTTGCAAGCCAACCATAAAGTGAAGCTTCAGTTTCTCTGTAAATTTGATTCATTAACACTAGAAAGACAGCGTTTTGCGTATACCTAGAAAGACGAGCAGCGGTCACTTTGACCGCCATACATAAAAGATTGGAAATTTCCTCCTTTCGGGATTTTTAACCGTAGAAAAGATTTGTTTCATCATATCAGAGTTTAATTTAACAATTTAATCGTAATATAGTCTGCAAATAAGTCTCAAGATAGCTTTTTTTTTAAATTTTATGTTTGATCAAGTGAAATACACATGCTTTACACAATTGGCATTGAGAAAGAGCAAATTTGTACAAAAAAGAGGAAATTTTCTTAGCATGTAATAACTAACAAGTACTATAATCAACCATGCATGTGTTTGGTTTAAAAAATATCTTAATATCGCAAGATACAGTACATTACTATTTTTTACAGTATTTCGAAATACTTATGTTATCGCGTCACCTGTAGATTAGCCATTAACAGTTTTTTTTTTCTTTTTTGGCAATTAGAACAAATGCTTGTAGTTTTATTTCCACATAATTTAATTTCACACTATTTTAATTTTTTTTCCTGGAGTAGATACTTATTTATATGCAGCAAAATTGATCAGTGGAGGTGACTTGGAGGAAATTGGAGAAATAGGAGTTCTGTTTTTGAAATGTTCCCCTTTTCTTCAGCGTCGGACCCTTTTCCCTTTTTCTTTCACTACTTTTTATATTTTGAGCATCAGTTTTCATTAGCGAGGTTTCTTTTGATTCTAACTCAGAAGAACAATCCTTTTCTGTAAATCTAAGCTCCGAAAAATATTCGCAATAATCTCATGAAAGCAAACTATTCTCATCGCTAGGAATATATTTCTCTTCAGATAAGTCAGACTGTCCATTCGAACCATAATCTGTTTTAGATATAAATCTGCAACAGTTTCAGGAGTTAATGTTCCTATAAGTTTTGCTTGTCAACGGTTCTTCTCAACATCATGAAGATAATTATGTGACTGAGCACTTCACTATCACCGAAGAAAATAAATGTCGATGCTTCAAGCAAAACTCATGTTTTGGTGCACAAAACAATTCCAGCAAACATTTTTGGAATTCACCTGTTTATATTTACTTCTTTTTAGACCCAAAGTAATTTCACGTGTCCAGTCACATGCTTTTCAAATTTACCTTTCTCAACTTTGCCTCCTGTGCAGATAGCAGAAAACTGAAACCATGCAACCAGCAGGTGTTCCGCATTTTCCTAACAGTTCAAAGAATTAAACCTGACCAGCAGGTACTACTCAAGCTCAAAAGAACATTACTCACCCTGACAAGTAACAATAGTCCATAGTACACACAACTGATAAGAGAAAAAAGAAGAAAAACGGATGCATAAAGAAAGGTTCATTTAGCGGTCAAAATGACCGTAAAAAGTCTTTCTAGGTATAAACACTTATAACAACTATAATAATAATCCTTAAGGGAAAAAATTACTGTTGTAAGATCTTAATAAATAGTTAGGAAAAGTCAATGAAGGAAAAAGAGTTTGGTAATTAAACGCAGCAAATATGAGCATTTGAAAATTGTTTGCGGTCAAAATGACCGCTTCCGTCTTTCTAGTGTTAAAATAAAGTAATAACATTCACAAGACTGTATTTCTTTAACCTGTTTTTTTTTTATATAACTCAATAATGAACACAATCTTTTTTTTTTAAACCTCAGTTCTAGAAGAAAGAAAATTGATTAAAACTAAGTCATATTTAAAGTTTGAACGTTATAAATACTGCATCATTTCATTTACTTTTCTAATTATATAAATCTTAAAATCTTGAAAGGACAGTCAAGTATAAATGAAAAAGACCTTACAATTAAAAAAAAAAAAAAAAAAGAAATAAAATGCTCACACACCATTAGGGACTAACCACTTTTTGGCATGAAGATATGTCTCCAACATTCTTTCATTAAAAAGCATATACCCCATAGGTTCGGAAATTATTACGTCAACCATTTCAGGAAGAGTTATTTCTTCGATTTTTCCAGGAATGACGACAACCCTTCCAGTCAATTTGTTATGATACACAAGTGTCTGAAATAATAAATAAAGTTGAAAACATTAAAATTTACCATTTTATCCCAAAACAAGATTGTAGGCTTTTTTTTTTTTTCAAGCATTTTTATTAGTTATAAAATGATATTAAACAAAAAAAGTTCTAATCTTATATTCAGACTAATATAAATTACAAAATATACTTGGATTATACTAATATAAAACTCAAAGTAGCTGAAAAAAAAAATCCTTCACAAATTTAGATTAAATATAGACAATTTTTAATATGTTTGGTCAAGGTTTTATTTTTTATCCAGTACCACTAATACCTTTGTGTAATTTTTACTTCTGTTCAAATTAAAAACAGAATTCTCAAGACAGAGCAGATAAGAGAAATTAATGATCCTGCCAGAAACAATTCTTAATTGTTATCTTGAACACTTAACCTTGTCAAAAAATAGAGAGTCTGAAGCAGGGCCGTCAGAAGAGGGGCGAGCGGGGGCAATCGCTCGGGGCACCACAAAATGAGGGGGCGCCCCTCATTTTGTGTATCATAGATACATAATCATAGACCCCCAAAATAGAGAATCAATCATTGCAATGATCCTCTATTTTTTCCCAGTGCACAAAAATATTCCTCTCTCCCAGACTTCAAAGCGTTTATTTCCTTTGTATCATTGAAGCAGATATAAATTCTGAGAATATACATGTTTAGAGAGAAAAAAAAAGGATCTTCTCCTTGGCATAGTTTCAAATTCTTTGTATAGTTCACCAAATTTCTTGGAATTCAGTCCCTGCAGTGTCTTACAGTTAAGGGGAGGAGGAAGGGGGGGCGCATGCTTGCGAATAAGATAAGAGATGGGTTTAAGCTGATCCAGGATATCAGGAAGAAAATACTTTTAGTTCATCGCAGTAATTTCAATAGGCTGCAGCCAAGAAACCATTACCATTCTGGGGGGGGGGGCGCCAGGAAACATTCACCCCAGCAGACGTCAGCTCTTCAGACCATCCTGGTCTGAAGGAGATTAATCTTTGACTTTTAACATCAGACAAATGCGAAATTATAAGTTCACATCTTGTTTCATCAAAAAAGTAATGTTTTACTACCTCATAAAATTCTATATTGTAGAAGAAACCACTTCACAAAATTTCATGCCTTAAAAATTAGACCTTTTACAAAATTTATTTGTAAAAACAATAAGAACACTTAACGTCAATCAATTTACCTGAAAGCAAAATATCAATAAAAAAAACTCCCAGTTTCCAAGTAATTCTCAGTGAAATCCTTTAGGTCAAAGGGATTTCAGATTAGATTTGTGATAGTTAAACATGAACTATACTCCTCGCTATGACAGGATTATTTTCACAAAAATGTCAGAAAGGAAAATCCCCAAAAAAGTTTTTTTTTTTTCAGAAAGAAAAAAAGAGAGAGAGAAAAAAGTTCAATGCTGGCTGGTGGTGCCATGGGAAAGGAGTTGGTCTTCTATGCCTTGGATCCGGGTTCTGGACTACTGAGGTGGCCAGTCGGTGGATTTTTGAGATGCAGAAAACCATCAGCGTCCATTTCCTATGATTATGCAGCATGTAAAAGACCCCTTGGGTATTCGTTTAGCCAGGGTTGCCACGGAAGTTCAAGAATGAAATTCCCTGACATTTCCAGGTGGTTTTGAGAAAAATTCCAGGTTATCGATCTTCACCTTCATTTTGTGGTGGAGAATACACATCTCAAATTTTGTCAATCATATACATCTCAAATTTTGATAAAACTTACCTCATTTTCAAACTTTACAAACAATGGTTACCAAATTTAATTTACTCAAGCTGAAATAATCAAAAATATGTACTAAGGGTGGTTCAATTTTTTTTTTTCCTCTTAGCTCGAGACCAAGACACCCTTTATGTTTTTTAGACTTACTAATAGTATGGTGCTGTAAAAGTTTTAGCTTCTTATTCAAATTTTAAGAGGGTGCTCAATGACCCCTTAATTTAACATTAGCTCTAGCATAGAAAAAGTCACAAATTTAGAAACATTTAATTTCCCCAGCTTTTTTTCATGTAAGTAATTATTCTATTGCAATGAATATGCATATAACTCATGTAGATTATAGTATGTAACATTGTTTTTTCAGTTCAATGTATTTTTTAACCCCCTCCTCATACTTATGAAGTTTGAGGGAGGGGGTCGAGCACCCTCTTTCAGTTGGAATAGGAAGTTAAAATTCTTCCAGTATTTTAGTATCCACAAGTCTAAAAACATTGAGTGGTGTCCTGTTTTCTAGGAGAAACCTTTTTTTTAAAGTGTATTTTTGAACTACCCTAATGTACTAACACAAGTGAAGCAAATAACTGTAATAAACAATTAATGTAAATGTAGCATATCTAATTTTCAATAGCGAGGAGCCACTGCCTTACATCAAGTGAAAGAACTGCAAAATTAACAATTGTGACATCTGTATCACAAAAATAAAGTTAATTGCTAAAATAATCTAGACTAAAAACTTATGAAACCTAAACTTTTTCAATTATTGCCTTCTACCCCTCCAATCCATTGAACTCAAAGCGCTTTTAGACTTTGGCCTGTGAAAAAATCATGCATGTTTTAGCTTCACATATTTCCCCTGTTTGTTGCTAATAAAACAGGGGTGCCCCCAAGTTCAATGGCACCCCCCCCCCCAATATTTGTGAACGCCTTAGCGCTTTTTTTATTTTTAACCCTCTTTTTTTATTTATTTTTTTTACCTATTTATTTATTTTTAATTATGATTGTTTTGAAAGAAAAGTGCGCTCGCTCCCCAATAAAATACACACACAGAGATGAAAATAATAAAGTAAAATAACATGAGTAAATAATTTGAATAAAAATAAAGTAAAATAAATAATTAAAAAATCCCCCCCCCCAAAAAAAAAAAATTTTGATGGCGCAACTTGCGCCATAATCACTCCTGTGGGCACCCTGTCATAAAGTTAAATTTTGAGCATTGATCAGAAACTTCTCTGATGTGCAATTTTTTTTTTTTTTTTAATCGGATTACTTTTATTTTGAAAGAAAGAAGCGCATTGGAAGTCTTTAAAGATCACTACCAAAATACTAAAAGATTAGCGATACTTCTGTAAAAAAGAAACTTTCTAAGTTTAAAATTGTCTAATGAACTAAATTTACAGAACAAAATTGTTTAGAATAATACGATTTCATTAACTAATTTAAAGAAATAATATAAAATATGAAAAGATTATTGCAGCTCATTAAAAACTTCAGTCGCACTCGCAGACAAAACAATGTGCTGTGCATCATAACAACTTCAGAACTGCCGACGTAAACAAGCAGCGTTTAAACAGAGCCCGCTCGCTCAAACGAGGAGGAAAAGAAGTACCTTCTGCGCATGTCCGCCGCCGACTGCTCGGACACATTGTACCTGCTTTTAAAGTTTGTTTCCTTTGACAAAGGAAGTGTCTACAATGGATAATCTGACAGGTGACGTCTCGAGAAGAAAGAGGGGAATGACAAAACGACGAATGGGAAGGGAATGGCGGCGAAAAAAACAAGGCTGAAAGTTTTTTTTTTTTTGACGTCGCGGGGCGCGCTAAGAACGATCGGAAATATGCAATTTTTCATTTTCCCTGACATTTCCCTGATTTTCGGCCATTTTCATTTTCCCTGACAATTCTAGGTTTTCCCGGTGCGTGGCAACCCTGTTTAGCTTACAATTCCCTTGGCAAAATTAAATTCCTCATGCAATTTTGCATCAAAGAGAGCCCAGGTGTCTCCATCTGGTGAACACTGGGTTTCAAAAACTACATGTGTCATGCATCAGTGCCTTAATGGTGGCACATAAGAGACTGATGCCTTGTCGGGGTGCGATTTTGGTCTGGTTACAGCCAAATGGCCTCTTACACAGCCCCTCTGGAACAAAAAAAGTTTAAACATTTTTTTCTCACAAAATGCGAACCCAAAAATAAAACCTGGATCAACCTTTGAGAGAGACTTTCTGCCCTTGCCTTACTGATAGTAACATATTGAAGTAAATCTACCAAGAATATAAAAATGAGCTAAATTACTTCAGCATGTTTTGCCATGGAAGAAGCTTCAACAGCATAAACTTTTCTAGCACCTGCTTGAGCAGCAAAGAAGGACAGAATACCAGATCCTGCACCAACGTCCAGAACCACCTGTAAACATAAAATGAAATTTTCAAAAATTATCTCTGGCTATGCTTACATCTGTCGTCAGTCAAACACATACTATCCTACAGAATGCACTTTGATTGTTCATGCTATTATATGGAGTATTCAGAACTAACATCTTGATAAAATATCATTTCTTGTTTTATACACATTTTATTGTGTTTTAATTACAGTACAATTATCATTTTTTAGGTTAGGACTAGGGATGGGCAATGTAGGATTTTCTACATTGTGAGGTTTCGCCAACTTTTCATCGTGATGCATCAATTTTTTTTTCTAAGCAAAACATTTAATAAAAATTAAAAATTATATACATATATTATAAAAAATAATATAATTAAAATTAATAATATTATATTATATACATTTATAAGAATATATGCAATGCCAGACGCTTGAAAGCTAATGAAGTCCCAGCCAGAAATTAGAACAAAAAAGCGTCAAAAGAGCAAGATGGCAATTAATTTAGTTTTAACATTTCAATGAGCCTATTTTTCAAAACAAAACAATGTGAGCTTGTGGTAGTAAAGCAAACTTACATCTTCTTGCATCCAAGAATCGGCTCTTTGTAACACCAAATTATGTCTGCAATTTTTTGTTTATTGAGTGCGTTCAACAGTGCTTTTTCTTTCGGTGTGTGATTATATGATAAACTTTGTTCATTCCTGCATGGTTTGGAAGAAGTGAAAGTCTTAGGTCACTTATGACTCTTCCTTCAGCATTTGTTTGAAAATTTTCCTGTAACTAACTTTTCACACCTTTGCTGTAAAGCCAGATTAGCTTTACACACTGCTACTTTAACATTGGTGTGAAAAAAAGAAAAACAATTGTGGACCGATATCTGTGTATCGATGCATAGGTTTAGAAAAAAATTCAAACCCTTTTAATGATGTGGGTTTTACACCGTTTTTTTTTGGGATCCATCGCCTTGAGCCCCAGTTAGGACCATCCTAATACTATTGTAAGTGTAACTACACATATTATAGCCGGGGACGTGCACGGGGGGGGGGGGGGCAGAGAGAAGTGACACCTGTTGGCTCGGGCAAGAGATTTTTAAAATGAGGGGTGAAATATTTGTAGAGGGGCCCATAAGAGTCATTTGTGACGGGCCCCAAAACTTCTGTGCACGCCTCTGAATGTAGCCCATTCAATCATGTTTGGACACTTTATGTTGCAGCAGTTACATCTCAGTGATTCAAGATTACAGATGTTTTTCAAAGTTAAATTGTTACGAATATTAAAAGTATTGATTAAAATTTCTCTCATTTTCCTTTATACTCCTGCTCAAGGGCGCCCATATGGGGTGGAGGGCAAGTGGGGGCTCAAGCACCAACCCTTTGAAATTAGAACTTCCTCACTTTAGTACTTTCTTCTTTGCAAAAATGTAAAAACATTTCTTCTCCAGCAATTAATGAATAAGTTATTAAAAATGTCAAATTTCAATAATTCTAAACTGTTCTGAAATCAGTTTCTATGGCGAAAATATCCTGTTAAACTATGGGGAAAATATCTGAGCCCCCCCCCCCCCCCCCCTTAAAATTTTGAATATGGGCGCCCTTGCTCCTGCTCCTCAGATATATTTTTTAAAAAAACAAACAAATGATGAAATTAAAAAGTAATAAATAACATAATTTTGGTATAATTTATTGAATTTACAAGCTATCAGGTTTACACATCATGAAAAAAAAAACTTTTAAATGTGATATTTCAGCAAAGAAATGCAATGGAAACCTGTCCCTACCTCCCCTCAAGGAATTTGGTTCTGCAAAGCATCCTTGTATAGCATTCAGCAATTGCAGGATTATATGTATTCATGCATATTGCATAATTTGTTTATTCCATGCGCTTGCATTTAACTGTAGGAGAATTTTGAGTTTCTATTTTGGCAGCAGATTTTTTTTTTTTTTTTTTTTTTTTTAATTCCTTACTCTGTTCTTTTCAAGAACTCTTAGTCATGAAATAAATTGAAATGCAATAATTTTACATGAAATCTTATACAAATATTATATTAATTTTTATCTATAAAAGAAGGTTTAGCCAAACTATTTCCAAAGAAGGGGGGGGGGGTATTTTTCTATACTGTTCTCTACACTGCTGATATTAATCATTATGGAATACTTGTTTTCCACAACATAATATTGACTTTCTTCATATCCTAAACCCAGATATTAGAAATATACTTGTGGACAAATTTATCCTAACAATTCAAGTATTTTTGCAAAAAAAGTGCATTAAATAAAAGAAAATTTTGAGATTTTATTGCTTCTAAAACTGTTAAATTCCAATTGTAGGGTAAAATCTTGAAATAATATGATTTTGGTAAAATATATCACAAATAAAGTTTAAAAATTAAATGCAGTCCATGCCTTGAAAAACTTCCTTTTCAATCCAATTTATTTTTTTCCTTTTTGCTCTGCTAACAATATTTTTAGTAAAGTATGACATTAATTCATAGAAAAAAAAAAGTTTGTGCAACAGTTTTCTAAAATGTGTTTGTTATCTTTTCTTTCTTTCTTTCTTTGAGCATTGTATGATGCAAAAGTTACACTATTACTGGTAAATTACCCTAGTAACAATTTACAAATCAAGTATAACGCTCATGCTTTTAAGATATGAGACCTGCTTTCTATTTATTAAAAAATAATAATAATAGTCGGACCTCCATATATCGAAGTAGCAAATTGTTTGAAAAAAATTCGATATATAGAAATTTCGAAATATAGAAACGATCCTATTTTATCCTAAAAGTCTCCTAAAACATTAAAATTAAAGCTAATTTACGTGTATAAAGCTCAATTTCTAATAGATACGAGCATCGAATTAAATAAAAGTTAATAATTAAAAAATAACAGAAATTACATTTTAGCGCCTTCATACATCTTCATTCTTCTTCAATTCAACTTGATCCACAAAATTAGGGGATTTTCGTTTTGACAATGTAATCAAAAGAAAAGTAAAAAATCAATCTACTTAACTTGAATGATTTTTACTGCAGCTAAAAAGACTAGGAATGATAATCAACAGACAAAAGGGAAAACTTGAAGCTGATTTTACAATGTTACTGTTTACAACGAAGATTTGAAATAAACTTGAGGGAATTTAAGAACTCCAGAACGAAACAACGACCTATCTACGCACCCCTCAACCCCAGATTCCTTATGAGTTTCGTAGCAACCTTTAATATACATAATTTTCTCCCTTAAACCTTTATTTTTCATGAGACAAACAGTCTAAAGTGGAAAAAAAACTACGAATGTCTCAAAAATTTTTCCATATATATAGATTTTTTCGATATATAGAAACAATTTTTCTATGTAATGACCATAGAAATTTGCTGGGACTTCGATATATAGAAAATTTCGATGTGTGAAAGTTCGATATATGGAAGTTTGACTGTAAAAACATTAAAAAAAAAATTTCTTAAATTGAATTTAAACTTACTTTGTCTTTAAAATCTTCTAAGTTTGCAAGAATAGCTCTTTGGTATGTAGATGTCCTAATGTAATCTTGCATCATGTTTTGTTGTTGTGATAAATAACTGTAAAACTAAAATATATACAAATATATAATAGACTGGATATTTTAAAGTCAATTAGGCATGACTATCACTGCCACAACTTCATAAATTTCAGGCTTAATATCATTTATAATAATAAAAATGACATTTTAAGTTTGAGATACCAGGATTTTTATACATTAGATTAATTTCTTTTAATTTTTTTAAACAAGTAGAGAAAGAAGATAGTCCTATTTATGATACAAAATAATCTATCCTTTCTCTTTTTGATTCTCTTGTTGACTGACTTTAAAGGTTGATCACGCAAACATAATTTTCAAATTGCTAAATATTGTTAACATAAAAAAATGCATATACAGTGGTACCCTGACTTAGATTACGTGAATTACCTGAATTCAGAGTTATGCAGTTTAAGTGACAAGATGGAAGCAGTTTTAGACAACGATCAAATGACATATGCAGTTGATGAAATTTCAGGCAGTTGAAGTAAGACTTTCACATTGAACGTGTTAATGAAATGCATGAGTATAGTGCTGTAGAAGATGTTGATACCACAGAAGATGTTCCATCACAAAATATCTTGACAATTAACCAAGGATCCAGGAACTTTTCGAGGATTGATTTTTTTTACATGCCTCTGGCTACATGGCTGATTTACGCATGCTTTGGGAGAGGGCTGAAGGCTAATATGTCATTTTTACTTCAAGTAACTAAAATATAGAGATCCTGCCCTTTACCGTTACCAAGGGTATTCTAAAATTGTGTTTTTAGAACTTCAATTGTTTAAAATTACCAGGAGCATGTTTAGCCCTCTCCTCCTAACATCATCAAAAGTTGTCTAAAATTGCTTCTTTATTTTGGAACTTCAGTTTTAAAAAATTACCGGAGGAAAGCCCCTGAAAACCATTTCTTTCCCTACCACTGCCTGATATGGCCTACACTCCTCTTGCTGTTTGTTTTTAGTTTGCTAGCTTTTGTGAAGCAATTCTAACAATTTGATTTGACAAGATTTTTGTGTGTGATATCACATCCATTTCTGTATAAGATTTTTATGTGTGCCTATTTGTGTTTAATATTGATACATAATGTCAAATCTCATTAAAACAAACTGAAATGGACCTTTAAAATCAATGTGTCTTAAACCTAGTTGCTCTAAGGAGTAATTTGTTTTAAGCATGTTAAAATTAATAAGGTTTGACTGTATAATATATTTATTTCATATATTATATATAACATGTGGTTCTAAAATAAATATCTGTATTTCGAGCTGTGTGTAGTTTGAAGGAATAATTCCAATGAAATAATAATAATAAAAATAGTTACAACAATTGGCAAGGAAAAAATTAAGGGAGTATTAATATTTGTTAAAACTTTATTATTATTTTTTTACAAGAATTATAGTGCAAAGACTTTTTGGTCTTATCAGGATGGAAAACACAGCGTCTATAAAGCAAAAAAACTTGGGTAACAATCTTCAGGAAAATTCGCAATAAAATTATACTAAAATGAATTTTTGAATATGGCATTAGAAACACCCAGTGCTTATTTTGAATAGGAGTTCTTGTGCTTGGTTTAAATTACACGCAAATGTTCACACATTATTCAAATTGTATGTGTAAGAAAATAAACAGTGATTACTATGTGAACATTCTATTGACCTGATTAAATATGGAATGATACTAATATGCACAATGCAGAAATTTTTACTTATTACTTAGAATATGAGCTCTGAATATGCCAGGCTTATAAATCATGAGAATAGAATTATTCATATGGATAAGGAGAATAAACAATATGAACGTAGTCTTAAAATGTAATATTTGGGCAGTAGTAGGTGGGTCTGAGGGTTTACGTGCGGAAATGCTTTGAAATTAAAACACAATTTTAGACATGTTTAGCCATGTTTGGGAGAGGAGATTTGCCGGCTTGTCCCTCTAAATTTTTTGAAACTGAAGACATAAAAACATAATTGTAAGTCATTTTTGGTATTGTTAGATGGAATGAGGAACATTTTTGAACGATTTTTCAATACTGTGGTTCCAAAAACAAATTTTAAGATTATTGGATGATGAGGAGAATAGGGTTCAGAAACTATCCCTCAAAGTATTTTCGAATTTGAAGGGTTAAAAACGTAACTGCAGGCCATAGTTGATGATGTTAGGGAGAGGAATGGGGTTTGTATTTCCCCCCTAGATTTTGAGTAAAAATTGAAGATTCACAACTACAATTTTAAGCATTTTTGGTGATGTTTTAAGTAGAGAGGAAGTTTGGAGGTTGTTTCAAAATCATGTTACGGGAAATGTTTTGATGACATCATAGATATGATTGAATTCAGAACTTTCCCTGGAATTTTCCCCAAAATTGAATGCAGTCGGAAATAATCTTTCGTGATGTTAAGATGTTTTATTCTTAGTCCTTACATATAAATGAACTTTCAAATTTCAAGCATATTTTTTATAACTGCAAATGCTAACATAAATAATAAGAATAGACGAACCTGAAAATATTGAGTCGCTGAAGAATCATCCGTCCGAATGGAAAACATGGAATTCCTTCCGTTTCGAAACCCATCAACTATGGCTTTGAATCTAGAAAGATCTAAATTGGAAAATAATATACATTTAATAACTACTTGTGGCAAGCAAAATTGTGAGAGTACTGTGGTTGAGTTCTAATTCTACTTTGTACTTCTGTCTCCCTTTAATATACCCTGAAGAACCAAAGCATTACGATCACTTTTGGTCTACCTTTGACCTTCAAAACAGCTGCAACTCAACTTGAAATGGATGACACAAGTTCTTGGCGAATAACTACAGATAGATGGTACTAAATATGCAAGCAGCGGTCATGCAAAGTCGAAATATTCTGACATGATGAAGTTTTAACTCTGAGCTGCATTCTATGAAAGCCCAAATTTGCCCTAATGGATTAGAATCCGTTGAATTAGATGGTCAGGACGTTGAATAGCATTCATAATAGTGCTCCATGAACCATTTCAAAACAATATGAGCATTGTGACAGGAATCGTATTGTTCAAAAACTCCAAGGGTGCAACTGATCACAACTATATTCGCAAAAAGTTCACACTACTTTCATGATCCTACCTACGACAACTAAGGGTCTGAGAGCTGCCCATGAGAATGCTCCCCAAAGCATAATGCGGCCTCCACCAGCTTGTGTATAACCTGCTGTGCAAGACTCCCATTTGTTCTCATGAAAGACAAACAACATACCCTGACATGACATCAGCTTGATGAATAAGAAACCATGGTTTATCCAATCAGACAACTCTAATCCATTTATCCATGGTTCAGTTTTTTTGTTCCCGAGTCTACCATACAGGTAGTTGGCAATACTACTTTGTCTAGAGGCACACTTGTAGGACATCTGCTTCTACCTCAATGGGGATAGAAGGGATCAACTCATACAAAAAGGATTTTTCATGAAAAATATAGGACGCAATACATGAATGATTTTGCCATGGAAAAATAAATACATGCAATATTACCTATTATTATTATAAATGAGTTCAATTTAATGTATTAACTGCATACAGTTTAAAAACTCAAATAAAAATTAACTTACGTCTATAACAAGTTTCTTGTTGAAAGAAAGTTTGAAAAATTAAGAGTGTTCTACTCAAATGAAATTATTTTAAACAAAATCTAAGCAAGTGACAACTATTTATAACTGATTAGTGAAACTTTTAGATAGCTTTTGTCAATTTTTTTCTTCCTATCTCATCTTTGAAATAATTATTTTTTATTACTAGCAACAATAAGAGCTGTGCAGCTTCTATTTTTTGCATAGATTTAGGTTCAAGGCCATTTGTCAGTCTTTGATTACCTTCATCAATCAAATACTAATAATGCACTTTTAGGCTATGTTTGATGACAGGGGAAGTGAGAGTTTTAGGGTTTTCCCAGGGGCGGATTTACTATGTTGCAATTACGATGGGGACCTGGGGTTCTAAAGAAGCACATGGAAAATGTTATAGGTATTTCTACTCATTTCAAAAAGGTCGAGAAAATTAAATTGCAACAGGCCTTGAAACCTAAAAATATCCCGAAAAACTTCCCAAAAACTTTTCCAGTGCTGTTAACCCCTTAACGATTGAATAATTTTCAAGAAAACGGTCATAAAAGTCTATTTTTAATAAGGAAAATTACATAAAAATAAGTGTACAAAAAACATGTGCATTCAATTTTGAATTTTTGACATTTTTTTAGATTGAAATTTTAAGTTTGTTAAAAATTTTATGAAAAGCCAACAAGCAAATCCAAGCAAGCAGCGAAAGCTTAAGAAATACATCTTTTAAATATTGAAAGGGGATTTTATTAACCTTTTGTGTAATATAAGTAAAGATTAGTAAATTTTTCTTGTGTGATAAATTACAAAGCATGAGATATAGAGGCCAACGTCACAATCTGGACAGAAAAATCAAATTTTCTTTCTGCATCTCTGCAATTACATTTAAAATGTGCAATTACATTTAAAATGAACTGGTACTGCCATCTAGTATATAAAGAGAGAAATAAAATGTATTCCGGGCAAAATAAATAAATTGGTTTTATTGGTTTTGTCGCGTTAATATTGCATACCCCAGCATGGCAATATCACGGGAGCCAGAAATGGAGGTCAAAACCCCAGCACAGCATTTTCACAGGAGCGAGAGGGAAGGGGTTAATAACAATGAGCAAATATTAGGAGGGCATGAGAGAAGAGGAAAAGCCTCATTTAATGTTCAATGCTGAGCAAAAAAGTATTGATTGTTACATGTATTATTTTTGGAAAAACAAAAATAACTTACACATACACAGGTAAAAAGAAGGCTTCAAACCTCGACTGTATTTTGTTTTCTTTTGAGGGGGCTAGGTCCCTTAAGCTCTCTTTAACCCTGTCCATGATTTACAGCCGCAAGCAATACATGTCAACTGCACTGCTCACAACAAAATAGAGCTTTATAAATGTCTCTCAGGACAAGTGACATGGTTTACTTGAACTTAAAAATTTATATACCATTATTTTAATTCTTTGTCTTGAAAACACCATGTCACATATTACCAGTTTACGTAAATTGCATGAACCAGAAAATATGTAAAATGGCATTTTCAAGGTACAAAAATCTAAAATCTTTATGGGCCCTTCAACGTAGGGTTATTCTATACCACTAGACCCCTGGTGATATTTAGCTCTCTCAATCAAATATTGCAAGTCAGCATCCCTGCTTCTGAAAACAGCTCCATGGTTGTTCCGCTTTCAGCAGGGGTTATTACTCTAATACCCTCAGTAAGGTCTGTAAAGTATTACGTGTCCTAAGGTGTATTTTTAATCATTATTTTTTAAAAATATATAGGGCTAACTATGGGAATACAGGAAATATAAGAGTCGTAAAGATATATGAAATATATAGGACACTATTGATGTTGTTTTTTTCCTTTTTGAAATACACAACATTCTATGAAAGAAATATTTTACTTATATTTGTCGACAAATCTTTCTCTTGGGGGGTGAGTGCTTGAGAAGGTGAGCTTGACTACAACATTAAAATGAACATTTTGTAATTAAAATTAGCCAAAAAAAAAAAAAAGGGAAAGTAAACCTGACATTGAGTAAAATAGATTTCAAACATTCTATTTCATGAGAGCAAAAACGAATTACCATTTGCATTGTTGTACTGTAAATGGATTGAAGAAACATCTTTAGAAACAATATAAGAATGACTTCCCATTTTTGCACCGTCAGTATCTTTGTCAAAAACTACTTCAAGGAGGGAATCCAGACCATTTGTGCCACCTATTAATATAAAAAGAATTAAATAAAATGAATTAAATTGCAAAATCTGACAAACTTTTCTGATCATTACTTGCATTTGAAGTTGAATGTCAATAGGTTTCAAATTGTATTATGAATTATGACATAATATGGGATGATCATTTTGTCATTTCTGTACCATAGAGCCAGAACAATGTAAGTCACATAAGGGAAAAATGTTTGGCTCTTGCAAAAGATGGGAGGGGTGCTCTTTTAATACTGGTAAATATTTATTTATTTATTATGTTTAAATGGATTGATGTGGAATAAGATTCTAGATACAATACAAGAATAAAAAGAAAATCATAATTTTTCGACTAACGTCAGTCTGGCTCTGAGATAAGGATTTGTGCTCTGCAGATAATTGTTACAAAAGACTTAAATTGAATCAATGTAATTTTTCAATTCAGAGTCTACAATCACTTCTTTTTATTTATTTTTTTGATATTGCTTTGTTCAGAAAATCCCTTAATTTCCCTCTGTAGCATTGCTAAAGTTTGATACAGTGTTGGATAATTTCATAAGCTCACACAAGGTTGACTATAAATTATTCAATGCTAGAACAAGGAATAAGGGTTGAGTACAGTAGAGTAATTTATACATTACATTGCTATTGGGGAGGGGTGAGAAAAAATAGATATCGCCTTTCATATTTTAACAATGGATAATACAAATGAAAAAATAAGTTTCAATATAATTTCAATGGATCAATATGTAAAGTACATAGAACAATATGAATGAGGGTAAAATCCCTTGTTTTTAACATAAACAGCCAATCCAAATATGGTAGTTTGAACAGGTTATGAAAGGACTGTACTTGAACACAATGTGGATGGATATTTTGCAGGGCCGGATTTGGAAGTGTGGAGGCCCTGGGGCAACGAAGGAGTGGAGGCCCCTAATTAGGGTTCGAAAAGATCATCATATTTTCAAAAATATCCAATAATTTGATATATATCTGAATATTTTGATATATATGTATATATCCGATATTTTCGATCCGTGAAAGTTTGGATATTTTGTAAAAATTTTATTGTGAGGGCATCTTTGTTGTGGAGGCCCTGGGGCAGTAGCCCCGCCTGCCCTCTCCGAAATCCGGCCTTGTGTAGTTGTACTGATTGAGGGAGTGGAGGGTATAAAATCTCTGAAGAAAGTAAAAGGAATCGCTAGCTCATTTAAACTGTTAAGGATTATCTGAAAAGTATAAATCACTGTATTATTACTAGGGGATAAATACATCTGTAATGTAGATGGTGTTCAACAATGTACTAGCTTTTAAATTGTACGCGTAATACCTTTATTGAGGATGAATGTTGAGGAATAACGGGGGCACATACGATCTCTAACTGGCTAATTTTTATAGATTAGTAGTAGTGTGTAAGAACTACAAGTCTGTGTGTAGTTTATTTCCCAAGAATTACAACGTGATATCTTTTTAGTCTAGTGTATTAGTTTGTGCAATATATTGAATACTACAAATTTAATGGTGGCTAAGGGTGCTGTTTCATGTCTAGGGCGCTCTATCTTAAAAACCTATTAAAATAGACGTAAGTAAGTATTATGTGCTCTAATTGGGAAAATATACGGTTTATTAATACAGAATCCTACTTCGCGGAAATTCAGTTATCGCGGTAAAGTCTGAAACGAATTAATCGCGATAAACGAGGGTTGACTGTATTGATAAAAAATACATTGTCTCTACAGTCAGAGTCAGGGGAAAACGCTCCCCACTCCAGTCATTTAGGGTGGTAAAAGAAGGTCGAATGCCTCCTGATATTGAGATATAAATGTACCTTAACGTAAATATGCTCTGTTTTAATGTTTTTCTTTTGAATCTGCATTGAACCATCTGCCTGCCCCCCTCCCTCCGGGAAAAATTTGAAATGACAGGCCTGCCCCCCCCCCTCCCCATCAAACCACGGACCTCTTTATGGCACTGATAATAATAACACTAGATGGAAAGAGAAGAAAAAAACAATTTAACAGACAGTGAAAGAGCACAGAAACGTATTTTTAAGCTGCCTTTTGTTGAAAAAAAAAACTTAAATGTTTGTTTAGTGTTCTCATTTGATATACAATGTTAAAAGTGAGAAATGCCTTTTTAACAACTGAAGGGCATTCAGTTCAATTTTTAAAACACAATAATAACTTCTGTAACATTCTTGATTTAACGTAATTGGCAAATTTCAATCCATCTCTCTGAAAATTGAAGATTTAATAACTAATTTTGCGGCAAAATTCAATCGCGTCAATATTACGTCACTGTAAACAGACGAAGCGTTTATTTGATAATATTGAAGAATCAAATGGAATACTTAACATTTTAATTACTTAATGCCACAAAATATAATTTTTAACAAAACATTCAAAGGTTTTGCTATTGAATGTCAAATCAACGTGGTTTACAAATGCAAACGTTTACCGAGAACTTAACGTTTTATGACAAATCAAGTTACAGGATAATTTCACTCACTTGGTTTAAAAAGTAAATTTAAATTTTCAAACTCGTCAGCTACATGAAGAGTCACAGGAAAAGGTATTTTTTCAGTTTTCTTCATTTCTTCGGACAAAGATGAAACAAGCACGTCTTCAAATATAGCCGCCATATTTATCGCAATTAATTAACTGCTCTAAAAATCAAAAATAACGACAAAGATACAATTTACTAAGAGTTACTGGTGTTTTCTCACGTTAAAAATAGAAACATCACAGGAAAAAGTACATTTACACACAATGATACAGATCTCATTATCAAGACATCCACAGACAAAGTAACAATAATAAAGGACTATGAGGGTGTCTCATTCGAGGAAAACTTGACCCAAGCTATAACAATAGGCTAACCGCGGCATTCCAAAGGAGTTGTCCATGGGTTGCCATAAAGCAATTAGCGCCGGGTTGCCAGCTTGGCGTCAATAGTATTATTAGAAATAGTTATAGTTTGATCCAACTGGTTGATTTCGATGTCAACCGGAAGTTCTAGAATGTTGTCTTGTTTTTGCTTAACAACATGGCGATTCGTGAGAAGTCTACTTGTGGTTTTCTACATAAGTCGTAAGTATTATGATATTTTCTTAATATAATTGAAATTCAGGCTGAATAGAAAAAAAAAACCATATTCTTTCGTAAGCATTTTATTTAAAAATTGTTATTGTGTGTTTTTTTCTGTTTGTTTACCCGTTTTCTCTAGTTCAAATACTAATATGATTAGCCAGATTTGTTGCTTATAATGCTTAATCTTTTAAAATTTCATTTTGTCTACTTGTTATTTAAGAATAAATTTTGAGTTAAAATTTGTCTTTTTCCTTTTGACAAATTCAGTTCTTTTTACATATCATTGTATTGTATCATGTAAATTATTGATAGTAGTTCAGATTTTGCTGTGTAACTCAAAGATTAAAAAATTTTGCTAATAAGAAGAAAGCTATGAAAATGTTAGATAAAATATTTTAATGTAGATGTGCTAATTTCTTAACTTATTTTGGTATGAATCAATATCACATAAGTAGTACATAGATGTATATACAGTAGAATACCTTTATAACGCCGACCTATGTAACGCAATTCTCCATAAACCGCACAACTTTTCAGAAGTAAACAATAGGTTTTTAAGTTTAAGAAATCCCTTTGTTTTGCCTTGCTAATATAAAAGTTGTTAGGAAAATTGAATTTTGAAAGTTTTTCGTCTTTCCAGCTTAATTCAAAGCTTTTAAATGAAAATCAATATTCACAGTAAAAAGAGAAAATATCAGATGGCTCTTGAAAATGCAGCTGTTATGCAAACTATGAAACTGGCAGAAGTGAAGGATAATTCACTTTCTTTTAATTGTAAAGCATATTTATTTGTGAATGATTAGTTGTGTTTTAATACTCATTGCATAGAGAACTAATTCTGAAGTGCTAATATATATATATATATATATATATATATATATATATATATATATTCTGAATATTAGTTTCAAAATTTGTGAAATGACCTATATAATGCCAAAACCTGTACAACGCAAAAGCTCTGGTCCCAAGATGTGCTTTATTACGGTCTTCTACTGTACTTGAAAGTCATTTTTGTTGTTTACAAACCTAATTAAATTTGAAAAAACATATTTTCGTAGCCTCATCTCATCAAAAAACTAAGAATTATAGGTAATTTAATGCACTTATCTTTATACAAATGGCTACTTCTGTATGTATGTATGTCCAGCGTAATCTTCAAAACTACTGAACCGATTTCAACCATTTTTTTACCATAGATAGCTACATTATCAGGGAGCAACTTAGGCTATAATTTATTCCTAAAAATCGTAGTTTAAAAACGTTATGATCAAAAACAGTAAATGTCATGTAATTTCCCCATTAAATGATTAATATAAAACCCATTGTTACAAAAGTTTGATGCCTAACAACAGCAATATTCAATATTAAAAGTAATCATAATGAAAATTTTGAATAAAGGCTTCTCTGCAGCAAGTATGACATTTTTTGCTATCTTAGGATTTTTATCCTCATCTATATACATAAATGACGTGATGAATACTTTTGTATGTATGTCCGGGGTAATCTTAAAAACTACTGGACCCATTTTAACTATTTTTTTACCAAGATAGCTACATTATCAGGGATCAACTTAGGCTATTATTTATTCCTAAAAAGCTTAGTTTAAAAACGTTATGATGGAAAACAGTAAATGTCATGTAATTTCTCCATTAAATGATTAAATATAAAACCCATTGTTACAAAAATTCTGTGCCTAACAACAGCAATATTAAAAGTCATCATAATGAAAATTTTGAATCAAGGCTTCTCCGGAGCAAACATAAGTTTAAAGTTTAAAGTCATTTGGAAACTCTACTTTTTTCTACTTTATTTCAAACATTTGGAAACTCTACTTTTTGCACACTTAGAGAAACAGCGCCGACTTATATAACGCAATTCTCTATAAACTGCACAACTTTTCAGAAGTAAACAATAGGTTTTTAAGTTTAAAAAATTCCTTTGTTTTGCCTTGCTAACATAAAAATTGTTAGGAAAATTAAATTTTGAAACAGTTTTTCATCTTTCCAGCTTAATTCAAAGCTTTTAAATGAAAATTAATATTCACAGTAAAGAGAAAATATCAGATGGCTCTTGAAAATGCAGCTGTTAATGCAAACCATGAAGCTGACAGAAGTGCAGAATAATTCTCTCCCTTTTAATGGTAAAACATGTTTATTTATGAATGATTAGTTGTATAATTAGTGTTTTAATACTCATTACAGATAGAACTCATTCTGAAGTGCTAATATAGATATATTTTGAATATTAGTTTCAAAATTTGTGAAATGACTTATATAACGCCAAAACCTGTATAACGCAAAAGCTCTGGTCCCAAGGTGTGCGTTATAACGGTCTTCTACTGTACTCGTTTGTTCATACTTATTGCTATTTTACTTTTATGGGTAAGGAAGAAGCTCGATTTTTAATCACGTCAAAGCGGTGTGTTTTGAGTTCTTTCAGTTAAAACAAAACGAAAGAAAGTAGAGATTGTTTCTCACAATTATTATTGACCCAGGCAACGCCGGGTATTTTTGCTAGTTAATATATAAATCTAAAACCTCACTTGCTCAAGTAGCATCAACAATGGTTTTAAAATTTAGGGCTTACTTTGATATAATCGATATTCTATTCCAAACTCAAATTGTATTATGTACCAGAGGCATGTGCAGAGTTTCAATAATGGGGGTACCACTGCATCCGGGCCCGTGATTTAAAATAATCAGTGGGAGGGCAATTACTACTCTACTCCTCCCCGTCCCACAATAACATTACTACTGCATCTTCACTTTTTCATTTTCATACATCACTAGGGCTGGGCAATATACCGATATACCATCATATATCGATATATATCTACTACCGCTATAAAAATATTTATATTTCTATCTGTTCGATATATCGTTTATAAAGAAAATACGGGACTTCATTACAGAGAAATTAAAATACTGACTTAACAATACGTAATCTTTCATAGCTCTGTGTGATGGGTGAATGTTTGAAGTTTTAAGATGTTTTCTGCATTGTTCAAAGAGTTATTTAATTTTTAACTATAGTCAAAAAGAAGAATTCACAAGGTCGCCGAAGGTAAATATGGGCCCCTTTGTCAGTAGGTCTCCGGATTTCCTCCCCCTATAGAGTTTTCAAAACTTATATTATTATCATTCAGAGCAGGTTCCTTCCAAGGATCCCTGCTCTCTTTCTGACAAAGCTGACATGACCTCTCATAGGCCAATAAAAGTGAATGTGTATTGGTTAAAAGAGCATCCTAATGCAACAATTAAAAATTAACTAATTGATGCATCAACACGATTCATAGTTCAAATTAAACATAAACTATTGATATTGAGCTGAATAAAATGTTTAAGAAAAATACTGAACAGAAATATTTTTATTTTAAAAAAATGAAAAACGAAAAAATCCTAATAAGAATACTTATGTCTCACATGTATCACACAAGAGGGAGAACAACTCAATTTTTTCAGCTCTTCAGTTAAAGTGCATGATAAAGCAATAATTAGCTTTAAAACTGAATTTTTTTAATCTTAACCCCTCCCCCCCCCCCCCTCAAAGAAAAAGAAAAAATGTAATTTGAAGTGCTTTAATTAACCAACGTCATTTACATACTTAGCAAAAATGAGAAAATTACATTTTTCAGTAACATGCTTTTTTTTTTAATTTTAATTTGTTTAAACTGTTAAGATTTGTTCTTTTTTACCTTTTTAATGGCTGCCTTGTGCTTGATGGATCTCCGTTAAAGCTTTGATGTCTGTGAAATTTAATCTGAGGTCCCTTTTGAGGCAGATGTCCAATCTATTTCTTTGCTTCGTGAGAAGCAGCACTACAGAGCTAAATCCTCTTTCAACTAAATATGTTGAGGGGAATGAGATGCAGAGCTGTTCAACTTATTTCCAAAGTTATGGGTAAGTACCCATAAGCTTCACCCAGGCAAGTTCCGTATTGCTTGAAAGTAATTTTTGATTCGCAATCGAATTTCAAATCCATAAACTCTGTCTGCAAAGAGGTTTCCAGTTCATCCACATCTTCAAAACTAAATGGATCTAAAATCCAGTCAGAAATTTGTAAGTTGATCAAATCTGCAAACCTTGATTCCATGTTCTTTTTTAACTGATCAAGGTGATCAATATAAATCAAAAAAATTTTTTCAGGACATTCATCATCCACGATTAAACTTTTTTTAGAATTGGAAACAGGATAAATTCTTTATGTCCAATATTTGCCTTGTGGATTTTGAATTTGGAAATGAATGCTGAAATTATGCTTTTGGCCTTGATGAGGTTTATCTTGTTTCCTTGAAGCTTAATGTTGACTTCATTCATTTTTTCTAAAATATCTGTGAGATACGCAAGTTCCAATTTGCGCTGTTTCAAATTCTCACTTAAAGCAGGATCATGCAAGTCGAGAAACTCGGCTACAAAGTTGAATAATTCAAAGAAAAACAGTTTCCTTTGGAAAGCCATCTCACAGACGTATGTAAAAGCAAGCGATCGAATTTTTCATCATTTTCATGGCAAAGCTCACGAAACAGGCGATCATTGAGAGAATTAGTTTTGATCTTGTTAATATCAGTAATGACTAATTGTAAGGTTTCATGTAAAACACCACTCAATTTTTTTGCAGCCAAGTGTTGACGATGAATGACACAATGGAAGGTAATCACTGTTGGCACTTCTTTTTTAAGGTATACAAGAAACCCAACATAACCACCCACCATGGCAGGGGCACCATCTGCTGCGCAAGCACTTACATTTGTCAATGGAATTTCTTTTTCTTCAAAATAATCCTTCACAAATTTAAAAATCGACAATCTCTTTGTATCAGTAATCAAAGTTCTGGCGAACAACATTTTCTCAGTTATCTATTTCAGCTCATTAATAAACCTCACGTAAGCTAATAAAATAGCTGTTATCTGTCACAGTTGATTCATCAGTCTGTAGTGTAAATTTACTTTGTTTCAAAACATTTATGAGTTTGCACTCAATGTCAGCAGCCATTTCATCTATTCTCCTGGAAACTGTGTTGTTACTCAGGAGGAGAGATTGACTTATCTTTTTACTGGAGCTCTCACCAAGCAAAATTTCAATTATTTTTTTGGCAGCCGGTAGAATAAGAGATTCGCCAATCATATGAGGCTTACCACATCTTTGTATCAAAAGAGACACTTCGTAAGAAGCAAGAAGTCCTTTGTTAAGATCTGTTGCTTGTCTTCTAAGTAATTCACCCACCTTTGGCCGTTTATCCGCTTTTGTTTTGAGGTCTTGAAAATAACTAAGAGGTTTATTTACTTTGTCACCATGTACTCTTGAAAAATGCTCTTTCATTCGCGAGGACTTCATCGCTTCATAGCTAGAAAATGTTTTATCGCACAAAAGACAATGCAGAAACTGCACATTTTGCGGTGACGTGACAAAACTAAATTTTAAATACTCTGCTGAATACTGCCGGCACTTCTTTTTCGAATTCATATCGAACTTCCACACTACGAAACATGCACAATTAAACAGAAATTCACTAATTTAAATCAAACAATAGAAACTACGTAAGGAGGTTTATGCGCTGATTGCAAGATTCTGAATGACAACAGATAAGTAAATGCAAAAATCCATTCTTACACATATCCATCCACTTTTCAGGCATTAAGTATATGATGGCGCCAACGGTCAGACAGTGCTTACAAGATTTTTTTTATTCCTCGTGAAAATGGCAATAAAATAAAAGATTTTATTTTTTGCTTTTGGGATTTTTTTTATCCGAACAGATTTGATTGAGCTGTAAATCATACCTGCCTTATTTTCTGGGAACGACTTTCTTTGATTTGACGTGCCATATGCTTGGTTCGGTATTACACAACATAGGTATTCTGAAAGATATTTCTGAATTGTGTACCGATTTGTTTTAATAACTATAGTTTTTGAAAGGTGAAGAATTTTCCATTACCAGGTATCCGACTGCCAGTCGCCCCCTAGAAATTTATCGTCCCCTAGAAGAGTTTGATCGCCCCCAGGTTGGGAATCACTGGGCTAGACTAATGCTTTTGAATATTTTATAGCAGAGTGTGATAAAAAATATACAACAGTTGGTCCTAAGGACCACCAATTATTTTTTATGGTGGTCCCAGGTAGGTTTCACTAGTCTGGGACCAGTGGACCAGCACTAATTTCTAACGCTGAACCAAATAACGATTTTATTAATGCTAATTCAGTTTAGATCAGATTTTTGCCAAATATGGCAGAGAGATCTTTTGATGCTCAAGAATTGACATTGGGCTGTTTTCGTTCCCAATCAGAACCCCCCTCCCACCGGGGACTTCCTTTTACAAATACCTAGTTTTCGTCGGATCTCTGTCAAATTTGGATCAGTGATGCTTTGATGCATAGGAGTTTTCATAGGGAGTTTTTCGCCTACCTATGAGGGAGGGGTTGGGTGCGAAAACACCACCATTCCAGTTTACGTCAGATTTTTGCAAAAATTTTACAGACCTGTACTTTGATGCTCAAGAATTCACTTAGAGTAGTTTTTTATTCACAATGGGGGGCCACCCTCCCTCCCACAGTGGATTTCTTTATGCAAATCCACAGTTTTCTTCGGATCTTTGCCAAATTTGGCACAGCGGTTCTTTGATGGTCAGGAATTGTCATAGGGGTTTTTGCTATAAGGAAAGGGGGGAGGGTGTGAATACACCCCACAAGGGATTTTTGTTATGCAAATCCAGTTTTCGTTGGATTTTTTTCCAAACATGGTGCAGTTGTCCTTTGATGCTCAGGAATTCACATAAGTTTTTTCTCTTCAAAATGGGGTGTATGGAGACTACCTTCATTGACAGTGCAATACTCCAAAATGTGTGAAACAAGTTCAATTATAGATAAGATGTTGCATTACTAAAGATTCCAACATTGGGCATTTATAATTAAGCACGTTGTACAATGGGCTCGCACATTGCACATTTATGTGATTAAACTTTATTAAGAAAAAACCTGGTAAATTTCTCTTTAAAATCATGGATGACTTATTTTAATATGTGCATTAGTCTCAAAAATATGATTGTCATTCCGAGTCCCTGAGAGTCAAGGCCCCTTGTCAGTTCGGTTGCCAGAACCCCATGCCCCCATAAAATTTACAAAACTTTATATTACTCTGATTATAACCATAAAAAATAATCGGTAGTCCTCAGAGATCAACAATCACTGGCTATTTTTGATTACGCTCGGCTAGAAAAATTGGCCTAGCTGATGTCTCACTATTTATTAGCCAAACCATTGGTTTCCTTTTTTTCTAATAAATTTATGTAATTTTAAATTTCACATCTACATTGTACCAAATATTTACAAACTTGGGGGGGGAGGATAACGTCCTGAAACTAAATGAAAATAGTCAAATTAAATTCTCAAATATTCAGTAGCCTATTTTAGCCGTTGCGAAAAAGAAAAGTGAAGTTGGTTTTAAAACTACATTTTGCTATTTAAAACACCAAAGCAAAATATTTTTTGCCAAATTTTTTTGAATATTGAAACATTAAGTGTTTTAAAAAATCCTCATCAGTAGAAAAAATGTTTTCCTTTTTTCTTATTTGTTTCGCATTGTTATTCAACACTAATGTTTATCATTTAGAACTTAATTTGCAGTAGTACAGTGATTTTTCACATTTAAGTATTTATTTATTTGTAGTTACATTTTAGTGCTTTATATAATACAATCCAAATTCAAAATAATAGAATATCAGAACTGCTTGAACAAAACTTGTCCCTGGGTCGGAAAAAATGAACGCATGAAATTAAAAAAACAAGAACTCGTTATTCATGAAAGGGCAAATCATTTTAAACAACTTTTCAGATATTATTTTAACGATTTATAGGTCATTAACACATTGGAATAATAGATAAATTTTTTATATGGGACAAAAAATTAGAATAATCTATTCATTCAATGTGAATTTTAAAAAGTAGAGAAAATATTTGTTTACCTGTTGCCCTATAGTTTGTCACAAGTATGGAGCTTGGCACCTGGATAATTTTACGCTCTTATAAAAGCTTTTTATTGCTCAAAATGGGTCGTCAAGGTGATAAATAGGAAAAAAACGAAGTTACATATTGCATCATTTCTTAAAGTTAGAAAAAAACTATCCAATTCAATTCAAATGAACCTTTAACCTTTCTATGGTATGTAAGATTTTAAAGCAATATAAGACTGACCAACTAAAAAGTAATCGAAGCAAACGAGGTAGAAAAATTATAACACCTGGCAGAGATGAATTCAAATTAAAGTAAATTGTCCAAAATAATCGTTTGAAAATGCTTTTTATGTCCATAAGTGTTGGACAAAATGTATAGTTATCTTATCCACGCCAACTACACTTGGATGGTTGCATAAACTGCAGTTTTAATTGCGGATCTACAAAGTAAGACCAAAGATAAACATGAAGCAGAAAAGTGCACAACTATCCTGGAGCAAAGAGAAGCTCATTTGGGTGCAACAAGACTGAAAAGACATTTTATTCAGTGATGCATATTTATTTGTAATATCTGTCGAAAAAAGAGGAGATCAGGGGTAACCCCAAACAGGGGCAACAACGTTGGAAAAGTATTATATTCAGTGATGAATCATTTTTGAAATATCTGTAAACAAAAAAAGGTGTTTGGGTTTGACGTTTAAAAGGAAAAGCGTATGAGAAATCTTGTGTAGGAGGTTCTCTCCACTTTGTCACATCCTTCTTGGTTTGTGGGTGCATGACAGCTGCTGGAATTGGGAAGTTATATATATCATAAAATAAAACAATGCGTGATTTCCGCTGTTAATCAATAATACTGAATGATACTTCATCTGAGGCACAGCAGTTACCCATTTAGCGACACATTTTATCTTCCAGCAAGGTTCTACTCCATGTCATATCTCTAAATCGACTCATAGATTTTAAACAGAAAGAGGAATTTCGGTATTGAACTGGTAAATCAACTCTGCCAATCTCAATACAATCAAGAATTTGGTGTACCATCAAATCTAAATAAATCCGTTCAACATCTGGTGCCCGCCAACAAAATTTAGCTTTTTGCCGCATTGAAGAGAGTATGGAAACAGTGAAAGAATTAAAGCATTGAATTCAGCAAAAAATGACGCATTCTAGTATTAATGTTGTTTCTTTTGAAAGTGTTTTCCCCCCTTTAATTTGAATATTCTAATTTTTTGACTCAATGTAAATCTTCATCACTATAAACGTTTGGATTATTCTGTCTAAGATTATTTTTAATTGGGTATATTTGAGATGAAATTCACACTTTAATGTCTAAGAAAGGTAGCATGTTCATTTAAATTTCTAATTTGCACTTATATTTAGTTAGAATAAACTTTTTTCCAAAATGTGGGAAGTATTCTATTGAATTTGAGTTGTATTTCATCGATTAGCTGAAAATGAAACTGTTAAATTTTTTTTAAATAACTTTATAAATGTAATCATAAAGTGCAAATAATTTTAGGTACAAAGTACAAACATGCTTAAAATTGAGTTTTTAAAATTTCATTTTAATAAAATATCTGAAGAGTACAAAAAATTTTGGATGGCCTCTCCCAAAATGATTGGCTAGATCTGCCACTAAGCTAGAGTGTATATATTGGTAAAGATTAAGAAAAATATAAAAGAGATGAATAGCAACGCACACACATGTACGTGCAGTTAGGTAATTTATTGAATTATGCTACAAATATGCCACACTTGTGTTAAATTTATTTGAATATAAGATAATTAGGCATGAAGAAAAAAAGTTCCAAAAAAAAAGCAATTTAGACTATATTTGGTCAATTAAAGTCATGATGTCCGTGGATCCGCCCCTTTAAAAAAGAAAGCACTTATTTAATATTTCTCGTTTCTTATACTTTGCATAAATGCAGTCATTACATTCTTTTGATTTCTGTTATTAAATTACAGTTTTATCTTATGATTAAAAATTTTGCTTCAAATTTCAGAGATTGTGAATGGAGATTACAAATAAGAATGCCTGTAGTGATGACCATTCTTTACATGCTGTGGAGGAAGTTCTGCTGATGATTACGCTATTTCTAATTAAGTGGCGGTAAGTATTCCTTGGCTATAAACTATTCTTAGCTGCAAATAAAATATTAACTTTCATGCAATAAGCAAACAAAAATTAGCTTGTGGATGAAAAGACTTCTTATGTTTTGTTTGATGTCTTTTCAATAATAAGGTTGTTTTTTTTACTTAATTATCAAAAGTCCTTTGTAACCCTAAAGCGTGTGTCTCCGATTCTAGTTGCTATTTGTACCATTTAAATGTTTTTATGATGTTAGCAACTTCTTTTAGTTGTGTAACATCAATTTCTATTTGTACAGAACTTTTCTTTTGCATTTTCTTTACTTGGAAACCAGCCAAGGAAGCTGGGGTTCATAATTATCCCTACTTGTATTAAGACATTCTGAGATCGGTAATATGATCTAAAACTAAAGTCTGTGGGAACAATCCTTTCTCACCCCCTTCGTCTGAACCAGGGCTGTGGAGTCGGAGTCGGACTGATTTTGGGGTAAAGGAGTTGGAGTCGGAGTCGTTAGAAAACATGCCGACTCCGACTCCGGGCTTCTTTTTTTCTTTCCTTTTCACTGACTCTCCTTACATTTTTTAAAAACTGACTACCAATTGGTTCGATTACATGTATAAAAAGATACTAATGAGAAAATAACTGCCATTATGGCAATCAGCCAGCTTGAGTGCTTACCGAACTTTCTGTAGCCGTCCCCTATTTTGCTTGCTTTTTAACAGAACTAATAGCAATTGTCAGCAAACGGTTTTGTTGCCTAACATTTTCAAGTAATCACTTTCAAATAAAAATAGAAATATAGTGTTTTGTTCGATCTCAGTTATAAAATAGTAAAAGAAACGCAACAAATTAGTAAGTCGAGGCCCGTAGCTAAGATTGAAACGTTTAAGGGTGATCGACAAATTCAAAGAAGTTCTAGTGCGAAAGCACGAATCCAAAAGATTCGATGAAATATTCTAATGTTTTTTTCTTTATTAAGACTTTCTATAAGCTTGGTTCTCACTAAAAAGTATGGAACAAAATAAGTGTAAATGATTTCTTGGTTACAACACTCAATAATTGCAGTTAATCTTAAAATCTTCATATTAAGGTTAATTCTAATGCAGTATATAAAGTTTAAATTAAAAATTTAGCGAAGTGGAAATATAGGTATAGTAAAAGCTATTCGTACAAATTTGTATACCGCCGCATTTCGTGTAAAATTAGCTCCTGACGTATATGTGCCCTATTTTCGTTGAAATTTTATTGATAAAATATAATTTAAAATATATTCACGAAAATTTTCAGAATTAAAATGCTTATATTTTTTATAAACTCTGAAATTAACTTTGGGTGTCATCTACCAGATGGGTGTCACCCGGGGCAAACCACCCCCTCTCAAGAACTTAGATTTAGAAAAAAAGCTTTTTTTCTCTCAAACTACAGTTTTCAAAAATTGAAAGCACACGATTTGATCAATATCTATTTGTTAAACATTAAAGGGGGGCAAATTACAGATAATTCTTTTCAAATTTTTTAAAGGGATTTTTAAGTCATCTCACTTTTTAACTCGTAACTATTGGAAAATGTGATTTTTAAATTGAAATTCTAACGTAGTATGCGTCTTGGGTTCACAATAAAAAACAAAAAAATTTTATAAAAAGGAATTAATATTTCAATCTTTGCTTAGAGGTTTTCCCCCTTCCCCTGAAGGGAGAGGGAGTTGAAAAAATACAATTAAATTTTTTAAAAAAAAATCCGGAGTCGGAGTTGGAGTCGGAGTCGGGCGTTTAAAAATCCAGGAGTCGGAGTCAGGGTCGGAGTCGGAAATTTTCCTTCCGACTCCGCAGCCCTGGTCTGAACAATACCCTTGTTTTATAATGTCATAGTATTGCTTTTATCATAAGTAATAAAATATGACTTAGTAGTTGTTTGCTATCATGTGCAGAGAAAATAATTTTTGTCACTATAATGCACAGACTAAACAAATGTCAACGAGCTATAATGTACAGTACAAATGAAAAAAAGGCTATCTTAATTAAAATAATTAAAAATATACCTAAAACACCTTCAGAAAAGTGTTACAAATATAACTTACATTTTTACCGCAATAGTAACCTTTTTTCAAAACTTTGCTTCTAGTGATCATATTATAAAGTATGTGAGTAAGCATAATTAGTCCATTTGCAAGTCAAAAAATCTTTTATGGTACGTTTTTGATCATGTTAGTTTTTTAAATAGTATCTGGAAATCCCTGGAGCAAAGTTTAAACCGTATATGTTGATTAAATTGAAAACTAAATAATTCATTTTACTATTTTGAAATACATATTGTGTTCTTGAAAATAATTTGCCAATTGTTCTGTCACTTGATTGTGAAAATACACATACTCTAGTTTGAAATGCAAGCAGTGTGTTCTATACTGACCCTCAGTGCATTGAGATACAGGCCCCTAAAAAGTACACATTTTATCATATTTTGATGACAAAACTGCTCTTTTTTCTTAGCATTAAGCATTAACCATACATTTAATGAGCCTATTTAATAATTTATATATATCGCTACACAAATTGCTCATAAAAACTATGGTTGAACCGCAGTGCATGGAACCGAGATGCGTCAAACATGACACATTTTCACTTACTTCGTCAGTTTAGCCACCCTTGCCAGGGTCCACTGAAGGTCAGCCATAAAATTTGTGATATATTTCATTTGAGGCACTAAATATCATGGTGTAATCACAAAGATTACTTTTGCTGATGCTCCATGCGCAGAGATAATTGAATTATTAAAAAATGTCGATATGTGTGAGAAATACCCTAAGTTAAGACCAACTTTCAGTGTTTTTGTAGGTCATAAAAATTTTTTTTGGAAGAAAAGAAAAGATATGTGTCTTCTAAAATCATTCAAAGAAACCACTAAAATTTTTTGCGAAATCAAAAATGGCATGATCTGACCTGTCTGACTCTTATAAAAACTGGCTCTTAATATCGAAAAATATCCAAAAGACCCATGGAAGCTTCCCAGTTTCGTTAACGTCTCCAAAGATAGTATAAAATTGCGCTTTTAGAAATATCTGCTTAGGAGCCCCAAAACATATCCTTCCTAAAAAATTGCGTAAAGAAGATTTTAGTTCCAAAAAATATTTCGGTTCGGAATATTTTTGCGTTTCCCCTATCATTTTCAGATATAGCCAAAAAATCGGTTTAAGAAACAATAGGTGTCGAGAAATTACAGGAGAAAAGCTGAAAGATCCCCTACCATCACCAAAGAAAGCCTACATTTGCATTTTAAACTTCAATTTCGAATACTTTCGATGGAAGACGATTGAATCTTCCTCCCTCTAGCAACGTCAACAAAGATAACCCAAAATGGCGTGTTTAAAACTTCAGTTTCGAAAAATTTTTGGGAAGAGAACTGATCCTTCCTAAGCTATGGTCACAAAAAATAGCTTCAAATTGATTTCAATTTTGAAAGAATTTTAGGAAAATACTCTGAAATTACTTTTCCCTGAAGTCTTGAAAAAGTTCATAAAACTGCAATAACATCAATTTCAAGAATTTCTCCATGCACCTTGAATATGTCCGACTCTTTTGTCCTTGCAATCAAACACAACCAAAGATTAACTAAAACTTTTTTTACTCCAATTTCGATAATTTTCTGGGCACAATCCCTCCTTCCCTGACCCCCTGCCTCCCCCCTCCTGCATTCTTCTTCTGATGTCACCGAAGACAGGCTATAAAATGCGTGACTAGTAAATTTTGGTATTTATTACTTTCTTCGAAGATGTAAATTGTACCTAAAGAGTTTCTTACTATTTAACTTTTCTTCCTTTTTAAAAGTTCATCATTCTTCTGTTTTTTTTTTTTTTTAATTAGAACTTGATGTAGAAATTTGAAGAAAGATTTATGTGGACATTGAA
This sequence comes from Uloborus diversus, assembly GCF_026930045.1. NCBI lineage: Eukaryota > Metazoa > Arthropoda > Arachnida > Araneae > Uloboridae > Uloborus > Uloborus diversus. Next base: position 68,257 of record NW_026559036.1, read on the forward strand.
TATTAGTCAAAATATGAAAATTACTTTTGAGGGGCGGCACATTTGGTCTTCTCACGTGGGCGGCTGACACCCTAGGATCGGTCCTGTAGAAGAATCACAGTAACACTACCAAACAGAGATATCTAACCTCGCCTAGCTTTTAAATGGTGTACAATAGTTCACTTTGGAACCCCAAATTATCTAACTACTACATTGAAACATGGTTGGCCGGATTGGACCCAATGGATTTTTTTGAAAAAACCCACTATTTAGCCCACTTTTGGGTTTTTTAAAATTTTCTGAGAACTTTTTTTTTAAAAATAATTAATTTAAATACTTTTACAATTTAAACTTCTTTTTTATTTATTTTTCTCAATAGGCAATGGACATAAAAAATGAATTTTGAACTTTAATAGTATTTCTTAACTCTTAAGGGCATTAAAAAATGCTTCAAAGATTTTAAATAAATATATTTAACTTTTTTCCTTCAACTGGTCAATAAAGAACTCAAATTACCTTGACTAAGTCCTGTCACGTCAGATTTTCTCAATATTTGCAGATAGTACAGAGGAAACTACTCTGGCTAAAAGGCTCTCATGTGAATTATTTTCTGCAAACCAACACGTCACAAAACTCTAATAAGCAAGGTATATTTTTTAGAAATTAACAGGTTTTACAAATGGTCGGACAAAAAACGGAATAGGATGTACAGTATTTTCATTATCTTACAAAAAAGTTTAATATTTCTTACTCTGTACACAGAAGTAGAAAAACAGGCAACATAAAATTCAAAGAAATGTCTTGATTAAGCTGGAATTCAGTAAAAAGGGATTTAAACTACTTGAGGTTCTACAGTAGTTTTGCATAACAAAATGAAATACAATAAAGTAAAATACAAAAAAAAAATGTTGAAATTAAAAACGAACAAATAAACAATAGATTTTATCACTCAAGAAGTAACTTTGCCTTAACTGTTGGTAATCATGGAAACTAAAAAAATCTGAAACTTCACCATTCTTGAATTTTGTCGTCTTTTATACCTTTCTTTAGAAAACGCTGAATTTCCCAGCTTTTTTTATCAAGACAATTTTTGTGCTTTGTTCATATACTTATGCTACAATATGCTACGAGTACCCCACCTTTCCCCTAAAAAAAGACAAAAAAAAAAAACCCAATTTCTTTTAAAAAACCCAGCTTTAGTTGGGTTTTTTTTTGGGGTTTTATTTAAAAAAACCCTGGGTCCATGGGCTTTTTTAAAAAAACCCGGGTTTTTGCCAACCCTGCATTGAAATTATCTAATCTAATTCACACCTCATTTTTCAGTTTTTACAAGACTATCATTGCTTGGATGTTATATTTCAAATACAATTTTTCTTGATCCATTCTTTCAAGCCGATTTCTCCCCATTTTCCAAATTTAATACACAATTGGAATTCAGAAGTTATTGAAGAGAAAATATAAGAATGAACTGAAAATAGAAATTATAAACAAAATTAAAGGCAAATTGCATGGGGTCACATTTGCCCCACAATATAGGGTGCACTTCAAGGGCGCCCATATGGGGAGGGGGGGTCTTTTTTCTTTGCAAATGCATTTCTTCTCCAGCAATTAAGGAATAAGTTATAAAAAATGTCAAATTTTAATAACTTTAATCTGTAGTGAAATCTGTTTCAATGGGGAAAATATCCTGCTAAACCATGGAGAGGATATCTGAGGCGCCCCCCTCCCCCTTAAAATTTTGCATATGGATGCCCTTGGTGCACTTACCCCATCTTACTTTAAATAAAGAGGAAGTGCAATCCTTCTTATAAACAAAGTCTGGTTAAAGTAATTAACTAAAACATGTCATGTATCAGGGTTCGTACGCCCTTGAAAAACCTTGAAAAGTGCTTGAAAAAAAATGTTCATTTTCAAGTGCTTGAAAACCTTGAAAAAGTTTTAAAACCTTGAAAAAGTTTCTTAGTGCTTAAATTCTCTCAAAAATCAACGAATTGTGCTTAGAAGTTTTAAAAAAGTATTTCACCAATGCAATTTTCTGAACATGTGTTCAGTATGCAACATCGCGAAAAATTGCTTCCGTGTTTGGGATTTCAATCCTTTTGCATCTTGTAAATATTTTGATGTTTTTTACAACCGAAAGATATTTTGACATATGGTACCTTAGATTAGTTTATTTTTTGTTTAATTTCATTAATTAACAAAGAAATTAATTTGGAAACCATGACAACATTCAACTTACTCGGGTTTCGCGGAAAATTGCTCTTGTGTTTGAAATTTCAATCTTTTTGCATCCTGCAAATATTTAAATATTTTGGCTAATCAAATGTTAGTTTCGCATATGCTACCTTAGATTAGTATATTTTTTGTTTAATTTTAATAAAAAACAAATAAATTTATTTCATGGGAAACATGCCACGTCGAACAAACTCAGACTTTGCGAAAAATTGCTTCTCGTGTTTGAAATTTCAATCTTTTTGCATCTTGCAAATATTTAAATATATTCACTAATCGGATGTTATTTTCATATTTGCTACCGTAGATTAGCATATTTTATGTTTAATTTCAGTAAAATATAAGTTTATTTTATGGGAAACATGACAACATTAAACTTAATTCACGAAAATTTGCTTCCCTTGTTTGAGATTTCAATCCTTTTGCATTTTGTAAATATTTTATATTTTTGGCAATTAGTAGTTATTTTAAAACTGCTACATCAGATTAGCTTATTTTATTTTAATAACTAAAGAGTTAAAGAATTTATTACCTTGGCCTTGTTTAATTATTTGCTTATTTTTTTTGCAATTTTGAATGATTATCTTTACCTAATTTTTGGTCATAACAGATTTTTTTAAAAAAAAATTTAAATTTCAGCAGTTGAGCACCTAAGAAATTAACTTAAAGTTTGTATTTTAAATGTAAAGTTGATTTACACAATTTTATTTATAAGTACATCATTTTTTATGTCTGCTAAAATAAATAAGGTGTATAACAGGGGTGGTTGTGTTATGATTATTCACTTGAAATCCAGTAGTGTTCGTTTTTATGCTTTTACCTCCCTATATCTCCAATTTTCCCCTTTTCCTCAAATGTTCAAAATTACTACTTTATTAAGGTTGTGGGTACTTGGAGCTTACTGAAAGAGGCTTTAATCAGCAAAGGGGTAGATAGCTTAAGGAGGGTCATTCATCTTCATTTGGATCTAATAAATTGACCAGTACCAGCCTAGCTAGGCCCAGTACCTGTTGCTGGTTATCAACAGGCACTGGACATTGTATTTCTATGCAGAATATTTTGACTTAATAAACTATTTTATGAATTGTATGCATAGCAAAAGTTATTGTTGTACATATGTATATTCAAGTAATAGGGGTCTTAGTTTTAAAAATTATTCCCCCCCCCCCTTTGCCCCATTTTGCTCTTTGAAACTTTCAGGTAATATTTTATGAACTCACAAATCACAACTACACCTGAATATTATTGCCTTTCTAAATTTAAATTCTAATTTCAACAATAACCCATTTTTTCCCAAAATAAAACTACTTTTGTCATAATATATGTCAACTTCTTGTGAACCTTTTCAATTTCGAAATATGGCTCTATAAATCTAAACTTGCACATTTATTGTCTATTGCAAGTTAATCAATGAAAGCTGAATAGGCTCAAGTTTGCATTCAGAGTATTTATCACTGCTTAAGCTGCTTTTGTATATTTTGAGGTGTAGAGACTGGACTGTGGACTTTCATAAACTTTTCTTACTTCCTAATTTTTAAATTTACTCGAGGACAGTTGAAATGCCTTATTGGCTGAACAGCTAATAAATACATACGAATAATTGATTTGCATACTTATAAATGATTTGCAAACCTAATATTTTTAGAACTTAATAGTGCAAACTAAAATAACTTTCTGGGTAGTGTTTTTGTCCTAACCGCCCTAATATTGTAATAAACCACTGTATAGATATTGGAAATAAATGTTGAAACCGGGGGGGGGGGAGTGACTTCAAAAACTCCTCTCTGGCAATGCCATTGAACTTGGGTATTTTAGTTTCTTCCCATAAAAGTTAAAAGCACTTATGAAAGGTTTTTTTTTAAAGTATTAATTTGCTGATTCTAGAAAATATACAAACCTCTGACTGCTGCAACCTTTGAAAAAACCTCAAAATCAAACCTCATGGTATCTGCTTCTCTTTATGACCAAACTTTTTAAACATTTTCAGAAAAACTTTCAACGCAGTAGATCTTTCATCAAAGCGTCTCTCGTTGTAGAAAAAGCAATTTTGTTTTCCTATACTTTTTTGTATTATTGCCTTATTTCTATGTGTTTGTAGTAAATGAAATCTGCATACAATATTTTTAGTACAAATTTATGACATTGCCTTGAAAACAAAATTTTTTACCTTGAAAAGTACTTGAAAAGTGCTTGAATTTTTTTCTGCCTAAAGGGTATGAACCCTGTGTATGTTAGTATGTAGTAACTTGTTGCTAAAAAAATACAACGTACGCTTGCTGACTTCAGCTTCTAAGTTAACTTTAAATTACGGACAATTTTGATTGTTATTTTCCTTCCTTTCTGCAGGTAAGTGTTCTCAAAACATATCTCTCCAATACCCTAAAAGACGATGAAATGTAAATTGCAGTACATAATTTATTTATGAAGCATATAATACTTTTTTTTGATCCCACCATCTTATTAACAGTAAACTGACAAACCTTAAGATATTTTATACTATATCTAATAATTATTCTTACATTTTTTGTTTTTGCTATTTTATATTTATGTTGCTATGATTACTAATAATAGAAAATTTATGTGTACAAACTTAAAATATTGAGCTATTATATGAAATAATATGTATAGAATGATATAAAGCAAAAGAGTAATCATAACCAATGATGTGGATCATGTAAACACCTAGTAGGTAGGTAAATATTTTTGGGATATTTACCCGAGGCCTGGATAAATACTCAAACTGGATAATTTCGAAAAAAATGTAATAGGAGAATAATTGATAAATTTTTATCCAAAAACGAAATAAAATGTAAAATTTAAATTAATATATACTTTTAGGCAGTTTATACTACAGTGAAATCCCGTTACAACGAACATCAAGAGACCACAAATTGTTTGTTGTAATGGAGTTCAAATAATGTAATGGCGGTTATATAGGGACTGAAAATGTAGTTCGTTGAAACGGAATTTCGTTGTTATGGAATTTCACTGTATTTTTAATAGAAAACTTAGATGAAATTATTTTTTAAAAAATTGAATTGACGCACTTGCAGTCTAAAAGTCACCCATTGGCGCAACCAAAAAATAGTGTTAGGAGGGCACTGCTAAAGAAATCTCGCTTTCGGTGGATAGGGGTGGAGGGCGGTATATTCTCCCCCGGATTTTTTTTTTTTTTTAATTATAGTCTTAAGAACGCAGTTTTAGACGGTTTTTGGTAATGCTGTGGGGAGGAAAAATTAGGGAGGCCTTCTGCGGAAATTTTTAGAAATTGAAATCTTTAAAACGCTATATTTGTTGAGGTTAGTGTAATGAAAGGAATGGGGCTTTTTGAAGTTCCCTCCGCCTATCTTTTCAAAATTAAAGTTCTAAAAACGCAGTTTCGGAACGTGTTACAGGCAGGGCGGTTCTAGGGCTCTCCCCAAAAACTATTTTGAAGTTCAAGTCCTAAAAAACGAAGTTTTAAAGAGACATTCAGGGATACTAGTTGGGGGGATTTAAACGCTCTCCTCTTATTTTTCGAAACTAGTTTCTTTCGCTTCTAGGTGTTGTCCATGCTAGGTACGCCACTGTCTACAGATTGTTTTTGCATATTTTTTAAGGGGGAAAAGGCCTAAACAATATCTGACCCCTTGGCAACTCATATTTGCCTTGTTGACTGCAGTACATGCAGAGATTTGTGCACATTAAACTTGTTTTGAACATATACCTCTGAAATGCAAACTTATTTATTTGTTTTTTACTTTTCAGTTGTTAATTGGAAACTGACTTGAAGAAAGGGAAAAGAAATGTGATAAAGATGACAGCTATTAAAAATTACTGTTTTGTACTTTTGATTGTTGCTCACTTTTAACTCTTAATTGTTATAAAAAAATTGAACAAAAATTATTGTTGCAAATAAATTTTACTTATTTTTTTCTATATTCTTGTCTATATATATATATATATATATATATTTTTTTTTTTTTTTTTTTTTTTTTTTTTTTTTTTTTTTTTTTTTGAGTCTCCAAAACAACATTTTTCTTCATGTGAAGTACATATATAATATAATTTCAATGCTCCATACATGTTTTTCTTTGTACGCTTTTTTTTTTTTTTCAACAGACAATATCTTTTGACATTTTATACTATACCTAATACCAATTCTTGTATTTGTAATTGTTGCAAATTATTTTCTATTTGGATTGGTATGATCATTAATAAACACATTAGTGAGTAAGAATTTAAAATATTGAGCTATCATATGAAGAAACATTCAAGGAATAATGTAATTCAAAAAAGTAATCATAACTCTGTCCACAAATAAACTTTTCTGGGTTCCAATCTTAAAGATATCATTAAATATTTGGTTCTCAGAAGAATTGAGAAATGATAAAATGCATTTGATGATTTAAGTTTTAAAAAATAGTTATCACTTGAGTTCAACTGTCGAAAAATGTATTATGAAACATACAAAGCTATTTTAAAGTTCAAAATGTATTTTACTGCAAGTAAGAATCCTATATGCAAAATAACAAGAATTTTGCTTTTTCTTTTCTTCAACAAAATTACTGAATTAAAAGCACAAAAAGATAATTCATTATTTTTCATAATGTCGATGAAATGAAATAAGAAAGGAAAAATGTTTAGAATTTCTTATTGTCACAAAGGTCTAAAGCAATGGTGATTAACATATGGCTTTTTGGGCCTCTTCCAGCATGCGAACTAATCCACAAAAGCCACCATATCCATTTAACCACCACCATTAAGTAAATTCCATAATAATGTTTAAAAAAAGGGATAGGGGTTTCTTTGTTAGGAGATGAAATTGTAGAAGGGGTGGGGGGCAATGTGTGATAGGCTCTTGTGCGACTGGAGGTGCCATTGAAGGCATTGCTCTCTATAGCATGTTTCGTTATGAGCTTTTCCAGGGGAAGGGAGGTGGCAAATAGTGTCACTGCAGTGAAATTATACCACACCAATTCCAAATTGGATAGTGGTGTGGTGGGGACCAAAACCACACCAATTTACATTTTATAAATACAAAGGGTTGGCACAAAAGTCATGGCAACTATTTTTATTCTTGAAGATACCAGCCCGGTTGGAAAATGATATATACAGACAAAAGGACAAGGTGTTAGCTTCATGTGTGGACATTAGGGTGTTTATAAAAAAAACTTCTTTTCAGCTAGAGTCCAGAACACCCCCTATTTTTCTTTAGACTTACTAATAGTATTACACTAAAAGTTTTAGCTTCTTAATCAAATTTTAAGAGGGTGCTCAGTGGAGCTATTAATTTAACATTAGCCATAGCATAGAAAAAGAAAAATTTAGAAACATTTATTCTCCCCAGCTGTTTTTCTTTTTTGTAAATGTTTTATTGCAATGTATGCATGTTACTAGTGTATATTATAATGTGTAGCATTGTTTTTCCAGTTAAATATATTTTTTTTAGCCTCTTTCCTCATACTTATGAAGTTTGGGGGCGGGGGTTGAGAACCCTCTTTCAGTTGAAATAGGAAGCTAAAATTCTGCCAGTATATTACTATTTACACGAGTCTAAAAATATTGTGGAGTATCCTGGTATCTAGGAGAAACTTTTTTTTTATACATGTATTTTTGAACCAGCCTAGTGAACAATGAATAGTAACGCTAATCAGTGGTGTTCCCATTGAGTATATTCCATATACGCCATATACATTTATTAGACATATAGGGTATACACTCAAGTTTTAAAAATTTGCATATTATCTTATATTATGTATATGATCGCATACACATATTGTGCATAAAATTACTGGCAGTATACCCTCAGAAAAACTAACGGGAACATCACTGACACTAATTTATTATGGTAGAATACAGGGAAATATGGCCTTCACGGAGCACAAAAATAACTCAGAACGCATAAAGATAAAATGACAAACCTGGACCAAAAAACCCTCATTGTACTCCCCTACTATTGTAACCACACTCTACCAACGATGTGGGGTGCGCTGAATACCATCAGCCTCAGTATTTGGTGCCATGAGGGAATCTGGTCACCTGTTGGCGCATAGCATTAACAATGTCCTCTCTTATTGCAAACCGCCTACTACATATTGGTTTTTTAATCTTGCGAATGATATCTAAGTCACAGGGAGAAAAGTCGCGAGTACGGTGGGTGCTCTAATTCTTCTCATCCCCGACGTCGGAGTAGCTGCAGTTTACACTCTGTTTTATGTGGTCTTGCACACGATTCACCAACTGATTGATTTCTCAGCCCTCGCTGCGCTACCAGGAGCGGATCTAGTTGGGGGCCATGGCCCCTCCCAAAGCCTTGTGATTGCAGGAGTTCTTTAAGGAAAAAAATATTATGAGAAGATAACAAAATTTAACACATGTATTTTACTGAAAAAGAAGTATAGGCCTTAATTGGGAGATAAACTATATCCCTATCCTCAAAACAAAACTTTTGTTTCCAAAATGTTTAATTAACTACAGACACTTGGACTATCTCTAAATGCTGCGGTTCTCAGAGTATACTTATTGTTCACAAGACCAAAAAGAGCCTAAATTTTCGTTTTTATGGCTTTAATTTCGAAACTAGGAGGAGAACCCCTTTTCCCGTGCCCTCTCACAAATGCCTTGATATGTAGCAAAAAATTGCATTTTAAGTCTTTTATTTGGAAAAAAATGTCAACGGAAACTAGCTTATCCAGCCCTTATCACTTAACTTACTTAAACAACTTAAATGAATTTTTTTGGGACTTCAACTACAAACGAGTTTTGATAAGACCCCCTCCCTCCTTAGTTTATATCGTGATGATAGCTTTAAAAGGAGGTTTTTTTGGAGGAGCTCACGAATCTTCCATCCCTTTCTAAAATATGAATAAATATAGTTAAAAATCGAATTTTTAAAGCCTCAAAGGCAAAATATTTCCAGGAACGAAGGATTCTAAGCACCTTCACACTTCTTTTAATGTAAGCAAACATTACCTAAAGGTGCATTTTCAGGCTGGACAGCTGAAGAGCTAGAAGAGCACCCCTCCTCTTCTAACTTCTCAATGTATAATGACAGAATATTTTGGTTTCTAAGCTTTATTTTCAAAAAGTATTTTCGGGCCAGCTCCCGAAACCTGACCTTTCTCCGTACATCATCAAAAACATACAAAATGTGTTTTTAGTTTCCTAATTTTCAGAAATTACTGGTAAATTTAAATTTTGAAACATTTTCGAGGGAGATTCCTAAATCCATTTCCTCAGTTAATGCCTCGATACCCCGAAAGTTGAGTTTTTAAAACTTTATTTTAATAAAATTTCTGGGGAGTTATCAGGGCCCAATTTCTCAATAGGCAGAGTAGGCAGCTGCCTAAGGGCGGCAAATTTGCTATTATAATACACATTTTTTGAATTAAATTGTTAGTCTTGAAAGTAAAATATTAGCATTCTTTCATTTTCCACAGAGACAATTTTTCTTGTAATTTTAAAATAATTACTTAACATATCTTATGAAAGTCAAATGTTTTTCAATCATGGTATTTGCCGAATCGTCAGCAAAATTTGCCGAATAAAAAAATTTTTGGGAGATCACTGTGATCATTTCATCGGGGCGCCTCAGAATGTGAAACGCCATCATTTCTTCATAAGTTTGACAGTTTGAATCTGGGGAACACTTTTTTACGTTTTTTTGAGTCAAGGATATTTTGCTTCTTAAAGGGAGTTAGGGGGCGAATATTTCAAATTTGCCTAGGGCCGGCATGGAGCTAAATTCGGCCCTAGGGAGTTCGAAAATTTCGGATGGTCCCTCCCAAAACTGTGCGCTACTATATACCAGCTACAACTCAGTGATTAGTTCCTGTTCTGCATATACTCTATCTTTCATGCGATACACATACGATTATAATCCGTTTATTTATCTACAAGAAAACAAAATAGTTGTCATGGCCCGTACCAACACTGGTGCATCTATTTCTCAAATCCAGGAGGGCAGTTGGCTCCCCTGTCTAAATGATGGACTTGGTGGCAATGTCGGTGAAACATCGGCCGATGTTGCAATATCTTCCAGACGTTTTTCAGTAGTCCTGATATAATCAGCCCTTGAGCAGCCGTCTTTGGACAAGATACGAACAATTAACTTTACAATCTAGATGCATCTTTTTGTTTTGAAAACAGAGTTCTGGTTTATTGGTCCTCGTCCTGCCCCTCTTCTTATAGTGAACATAGAGTCCTATAAGAAAAGGTAGTTTTCATACAGTGGCGCTAAATGAACCAAAAGGCACAGTTGTGTCGTTGCTCCCTTTGACTTTAAAGTCAAAACAAGTAAAGACTGCATAAGGTTCTGAGGAAGAGCTCCTGAAACCTACCGTCCGCCCCTCATCATCTATACAAATAGCCTTAATGCAGTTTTAGGTCTTCCACTTCGAAAATTTTCGTTTGAGGAGAGCTAGGAACTCTAGGGACAGCCTCCGAACACTGACTTTCTTCTGATATCATTAAAGATCAACTATAACACACTTTTTTACATCAATTTTAAAAGGATTTCGGTTGAGGCTTGAGGACCGGGTCCTCAGTCTAGGAAGATTGGGCCCCCGCACATTGGGCGCCGTCGATTGGCCTCCGGGAACATTGGGGGCCGAGAACTTTGGGCGCCGAGCATTTTGGGCGCCGTTAACTTTGGGCACAAGAACATTGGGCGCCGAGCATGTTGTGCCCAATGTTCCCGGCATGCGCCCAATGTCTGCGGCGCCCCATCTTCCCATTTCGGCATTCAAAGGAGTGGTACGGTGTCCATCCCCACAAAAACGATACCCTCCCCCCTCCATAAGAAAAGAAAAGAGACCCCACAAATCATCAGGGGTCATCACGATGGTTTAGCATGATCAAAACTCCTGCTAAGTTGTCGTTTCACGAAAATTTCAATGGTACGATCTGCGCTACAACCCCAGCAACTCTCTCGTGGGCACACGGACATGGTTAACTATCTGAAAAGGCATAAACAATTGCTTGTATAGTATGGTTCTGATAAAAAGATGTATGACCCTGAGAGAATTCATTTCAGTGTGGGCAAAAGAAGATAGGGATACTCGAGGGGGAGGAGGAGTCCTGACGCAGACTGCGGCATTGATATATTTCAGGAGAGGGAATAGTTTTAGAAGTTTTTGATTTTTTTTTTTTTTTTTGTCTTTATTTATGGGGATGCTGTGTCATTTGAAGGGAGGATTTGATTAGGCGGAATAGTTTTTCAGGGTTCCTGATATCATTTTGAGGGGGTTGTGATTGGGGGATGAACGAAGCGTTCGAAGGGTTACTATTCTGCCTATTCTCCCAAGAACGAGATCCCCGAATGTGAGATCAAAAATCCTCTAAAATACCCGCCACCCTATTAAAATTGCAATGGTACAGTCTACGTCATGAACCCTATACCCCTTGTAAGTTTCCCCAACATTTATTTGTCTGAAAAAGCTTAATCGAGCAATCGTAAGTATGGCTCTGATAAAAAGATATTTGACCTTGAGAGAGTTAATTTCCATTTCGAAAGAAAAAAATAGTATTGTTAATTTCTTTCACTACTAAAGCTAACCGCAACAGTAGGTTAGCTTTAGAAATGATTTTTTTTAGGAATTGAGGATTATATGGATTATATTGGGAACCTCCCTGTAAATGATAGCATTCTTAAACTCATCTTTAATTTCGAAAAAAGAAAATATCAGAGGGAACTTCAAACCTACTGCACCCTCATTCCTCTATTGATAACAAAGCCTATGAAAAGTTGCTTCTTTATAACTTCTGTATGAAAAAAATCTCGAGGAAAACCTACCCTTAAAGTATTCCACAATTCCAGGGGTTGTGCGTCATTGCGTTAAGGTTTCGATTTTGAAATTTTCCCGATGGAGACCACCGAACCCATTCCTTATCTGGCAGTTTGCCACTAAAAATAGCCTACAATTTCGTTTCTCAGAATTCAGTGAAAATTTTCTGAAGAGGACTTCCGAATATTCCTCTCATCATCACCGAATAGTGCTTTTAAAGCATCAATTTCAGAAAACTTGTAGGAGGAGCCTCCAGTCCTCTAAGTCAAATTAAAACGTCTTCAGATTAAAAAAAAAAAAAAAAAAAATCAAAAATTGAAATTTATATAAATCAATTTAGAAGAGTTCTCTGAGGGAAGCTCTGCACTCCTTAACCCTCACATCACAAAAATTGGGTCTTTATACCTCTAAAATCGTGTCCCCTCCTAAATATATCTATGTATAATGTATATATACTTGTGTCTGTGCATCAAATAAAACGTTACCATTGCGTTAATAGAAAGGTAAGCGATTACGACCGTCTAGGCCCAGATCTGCGTGCCCGCTGACCCCACAGTGAGGGGGGGGGGGCACGTCCTTAAGGGGCCCTACGCAGAAGAAATGGGAGGGGAAAAAAAAGCATTAAAGGCTTGTTAACGTTTCAAATATACACTGCCTTGTGGGGAGGGTCCTACAGAATTTGCTGCAGAGGGGGGGGGGGCAAAATTTAGGGTTTATAAGAGTCAAGGAAATTTAAATTATTCCTTAAAATTTAAGGAAAGGTCGTCATGAAAGAAGTATCAGCAAAGTTTACTAAAAAACGCTATTTATTAGCTTTACACAGAAACACAAAGAGTCAGACCTTGGCTAAATTAGGGAGCTAACCACCTCCCCCCTCAAAAAATAAAAAAGAGGTAAACTCTCAACTGAACAGTTTGCGCCTAGCCCCCCCCCCCTTTCGATACGAGGTCACCCCGCATATACAATCACTTTTTTAATGTTTCATATATTGAACAGAAATTCCATTCTACATTTTCGGATATATAGTCAGGTCTTAAATACCGTAAACGCTTACAGTCATTTTTGTCTCACTTTGTTTGGGTGATTTCAGCTTAACTTTTCCTAGTTCAAAATAAACCGTCGATAGAAAATGATAGTGTTGATCGATTCACGTATTTGAAGAAAGAAGAATTTGCTTAATAAGTATGCGTTTTATACTCTTCTCATGTCATTTGATAAAAAATAAATTCGAGTTTTGAATTGGACAGGCGAGTGTCCAGGATTTCATTAAGGGAGGGCTTTTGGTTTCAATGTTTTTTCATTCTTGCTTGCATTGTCAGGAAAACACAACAGTGCCAAATAATTCATTTCTTTACACTGTTCCCAATGAGGGGCGTAGCGGTGGGAGGGGATATAAGTCAAGACCGTTATACTATATACATGTCAGAACCCTTATGGAATTGACCTTCTAGAAGATAAATTCTGGTTGCGCTAGTAACCTCAGTATTTACTCATTCTACTGCTTGTTTAGATTTCAAACCTGTTTACTGTGCACTAAATTTCAATAAGTACTAATATATTTCTAAAAAATCTTTTATGACACATGTTTTCAGGTATTCTAAAATAGTGCTTAATAAACTAAATAGTAAAAGGTTCGTTGCAGATGCAAATTATTTACATTACCCAAGCACAATTACTATGCATATTCATTCATAGCAGCAACTCTTCCCTTTTTGTGAACCGCCTAAGTCATCATAGCCATTTTATAAAAAGCAATATTAAAAATGACTTGTGTTGACAGCCCATTCAGTGGTTCCTCCATCACTGCTTTTAAGAGAATAGGATTTTAGTCAATAAAAAGAGGACACTCCTAAATTGCCAGGAAACTTCCCAGAGAATTATTTTTCCTAACTGCTGAACCCTAACTTCAACATTAAAAGTTAACTAAAAGTCAAATATGAACTTTTCTTCATTTGACTTTCTATTATTTTTTTTCACACTGGGAGGGATTTAATCCCTAAATCTCCCCCTTGGACACAGCCCTGGAATTGAAAGGAGGAAAACCACACTGTGGCCATCCGTCTCGGATTTTAAGGCTTTGTCCTGTATTTTGTAGAGGTCATTCAATAAATTATGACGTTAAAATTTAGTTGTCTAGTTCTTTAAATGAAGAGTTAGTTTCAAGCCAACCCCCCTCCCTGCCCAAGGTTTTTTTTATACCAATTGCCTCTGGACATTGACACAAAACAGTGAATCGGGGATACACAAGCATCATCAAGGTTCGACTGTATACAAATACTATAGAATTATAACTGTCCGAGTCCGTCGGGCCCGAACTCGGATAATTGGACAGGCAATTAAAGGATGTCCATGACTGAAACGAAATTAAAGATATTTTTTAAAATGACTCAAGTTTTTTGAAGAGAGCAAATGTCTGTTTTTGTAAAATTTAGTAAAAAGTTATTATCGTATTGGCATGTGTGTTCAAGCTTAGGATTGTAGCTGTTAATGCTGGTACAACATATTCTGAATTGCAGAATAAAATGGAAAAAAAAAAGCTGAAAAACTAAAACTTTCTAGTTTTTTGCTACAAAAAAGGATGATTATGAAATCTTTTAAAATTCAGTGAACTCCAATTATCCGAATCAATTGGAACCGGACCCCATTCAAATAATTAATTTTCTTCAAAAAACAGGGTCTATTTCAATTAATTACTGAAGGTATGCATTAAACAAGGGGGAAAACTTATTTTCAAAGAAGAGCTTTTCATTGATGAATGTACTTTTAGGGCTATACATTAGCAGAGTGGCCAGAGGTTGCAAAAATAGTTTGCTTCATATATATGTATATTTACCAAGATGTGACTTTATGTTTTTTACCTCAGAATATTCAATGCATCATTGAAACAGGAATCCAAATGTTAAGCTAGTTCTCTTAGTAAAAAGCTTTGAAAGCAGAATAAAGGGGAGAGTAAAAATGAATAAAACAACTCACTGGATTTGGTTTAAAGATTAAGGACCCCCCCCCCCCCCGTTTAGAAGGTGGATGTAGGCCTGCGTTACTGGATGTAACTAAGAACAAACTTTATCTTTCAGTTAATTTTCATTAGTGAAACAATGTCAAATTGGCTATGCTATATCAGGACAATAAAAATTTGAAGAGAAACAAACTGTAACTAGTATGTCATTATAAACTAGTATGTTGTGGCCATCACGAAACTTTCTTCTATATCTTTCTTATAATTCTGATCCCTCACCACTCTTGACGAGGAAGCAATATTCCCAACAAAAACAAAATTACATATGCAAAAACTTGACAACCATCCCAATGTCTGAATTATCGCAAAATCAAAGCAAAGAGTGAAAATTGAAGGTTATTTTAAAAGACTTGCTTGAATTAATTACAAATATTTTATTTGTTAACAAACATGAGATGGCAATTGTTAAAAGTTTCAAATCATTTGGAGATAATATTTCCAATCATTTCCATACAATTAAAATCACAAGAAATAAGCAGACGACAGTTTAGTACGATTTATCTTTCTCATTGTTGCATTCATAAAGCTATTTTTATTCGCAAAAAAAAAAAAAAAAAAATCAGCACCTCTTGGAGTGATTGGCGTGAAAATTGAACCAATGCCTGTTTCATATGAATTCACATTTATTCCGAATTTCATGCAGAACGTAACATTACTTCTTGAGATATGGCACTCACAATGCAAAGAAAGAATGTTCGATTACCCCACCCCCTTTTCAGTTGTTGACACCAAAATAAAATCAGCTCTTATACCTTCTAAGGGCTACCTGTCAATAAATTTTTGTTTGATTCCGTTCATTATTTCTTGAGATACAGCAGTCACAATTGAAGACAAAAAACGTTCTATAGCTCAACCCCCGTTTGAGATATCGACACCAAAATTGAATCAGCACCTGCTCCTGTTAGGGGAAACATACGGTCCAATATTTGTTTGATTACGCCCGTTACTTCTTGGGTAATAGCAGGCACGCATAACTCAAGAAATGTCCCATTGCTCCACCCCCCTTCGAGGAATTCACGCCAAAAACCAATGGGCAGTTCACCTTGAGGCACATATGTGTACCAAATTTTGTTTGATTTCATGTGGTAGTTTTTGCTGTAGAGCAGCCACAAAAAACTGTTCACACACGTACGTGACACACACCTCAAAACGTTCAAATCCATCAAAATTTGAACGAATTCAATACTTTTTTCTATATATTAGATATAGAAGAAAGTAAAAATAGTTTAACCCATATTTAAGTACAGGTAACTTGAATAATTAAAATATCCTAAAATTTTCTACTTTTAATTTTCCAAAATTGCAGAGGAAAAAAAAATATTCTTCATGTACAAGTATATTTGGAGTTCTTGATTGAGAATTATTAAAATTGTTTTAATAATATTCTGATTTAGGTCTTAATTGTATTGTGAACAAAATTATACATATATTTTTATTTTTTAAGAGAGTACTAAAATGTAAATTTTTCCATAACCATCTCTCTTCACTACAACCTTAAAATTTCATGATAGACGTTGTTCACTGTCGCACTTTATTCTGACTGAATAATAAATAGCCAATTTATCTGCTTCAAAATGATCGATTTGTTTTTAACAAATAAAGTACAAATTTGATAATTCATTAACAGCAGTTTTCATAACTTCAGACTTTCAGCTGTATATTTTCATTATTTATTTACATATTTAACTCTTTGCACTAGACATCTTTTTTTCTTGCTGAATTTTCATTTCCAAAATTTGAATGGAATAAGTTAATTCCCTGGTATCAAATAAAATTGAATATCCTCTCAGATACGGCAATATATCACATAATGCATAGGGATCAAAGTTATTTCTGATGTAGAAGTAGAAACTTTCTAAAATTACATGGAGATGTTTACTTTAAAGTTAAAAATATAGACATAATCCAAACAAAGTTTTGTGAATAAGAGTTTTATATGCATTTTACAGGTACATTCATAGTCCATGATTTCAATACATCTTTTTTATAACAATAAAAATTCAAATGTAGTTGATATAAGAATACATAAAATAAATCTCACAAGGTCCTCAAGTTAAAGTACATTTTAGAATCTTAATACACTGAGTAATTGAATTATCATTCCACTCGAAAAGCCTAGCGCACCACATTGCTAATATTAGACAAAACAGAGCAACACATCATTCAGGATTAGTAGTAAAGTGAAATAGTCTGTTCAAATCTTCAATTTTTGAGGAAATATCCAGATAGAGCACAAGCCATATTCAAAACATACAACTGGTAACATCAACTGTTGGAGGGGTAGGGGTCCAGGAGCAGTACTTTTCAAAGAACTAAAACCTACAAAATATAGAATAAGTACAGTTAATACAAATAAACAAACTCGGGGGGAAAAAAAGGAAAAGTTCTAGGATAGTTCTTTAGAATTTATAAGCACATGCATTTTCAAAATATGTAACTGTATGACCAATAAATGCATTATATCATTTAATGTTTTTCCAGACTAAAAATCGGAAAAGAAAAGATTAAAATAGAATTACTATAGGAGCATATGAAAACATACAATTGTTTGTATAGATATTTCAAAACAAATAAACAGATTGCATGGGCCCAGCAGTGTCACCATAATCAATTTTTTTTCAACTTATAGCATATAACAAAGTTTCCACAGATTGTAGAGCTGCAGAGTAATAAATTATATATTTATGATTTAATACATCTTTTTCACCAGTACAAATATAACTGTTTTCAACAATATGTTTACATGCCAGAAACCGGAAACAAGGCCCACATAGTATCCCTTCGACACCAGTCTTCATTTCTTCATCAAGATTTTTTTCCCTGGCTTGTTTATCACTCAATTTGATATTACAGTTACCCCTTGTTATATCGTGCTTTTTGGGGGACAAAGAAAAAGCACGTATTATCCGAAAGCGCGAAGTAACCAAGGTTATTAAAAATAGTCATCCATCCAACACATACATGTAAATTAGCATTCACTCTTTTTGACATGATTTTCAAAAGGTGTCGATATGTTTCAAGAATTTACTATCGCACGTATTGAAACTTATACAAGATTCAAATTTAAGTAAATTTTCAGCGTCAATATGAAATGGTGACTAAAGATGATCTTCATCAAGAGTGAGCATTCCAATGCCCTCTTATTCCCAAGGGACTTTCTAATCCCTTTGATTTGCAGTAGAAAGGATGTGAAAAGTAAAAGTAACCAGATTGTTAGAGAATTCTTTTGCCCGTCCAGAGCATTCTTCCTTTCTTTGATGCAAATCTTGATTTGTGGAACCAAGCACAAATCTTTTCTGTGCTAACAGGCAGTCAGAGAGGATGTATGTTCTCTTCTACTTAGACCAGTATGACACCTGCCTGCTCTCTCAATCATTGTAAAGGTCTTGGTATCAATACAAAAGAAAACATGAAGTAGTTTCCAAGCTGTATCTTAAAATGAAATATACTGCATGTATGTACATTTGGATAACAAGAGTTGCCACTGCTTTTCCAGCGAATTCAGAAGTTATTAAATACAAACAAAAAACCTGACTGCGTAAAAACCAAAAAAACTAAAAAGAAAAATGTATAAGCCCAGTAGTTTAGAATGTTATTAAGTACTACTGAATAACTACACCATTGAAATAGTTTTATAACCGTACACAGGTAAGACAAATCATAAATTCAAAAGCAGAAGAGAAGGATCAACAGTGGGGGCCCATTCCTTTCTGATTCAAGGAACCCCGCAAAATTTGAATAAGCTCCGACTGTTGATCCTTCTCTTCTGCTTTTGAATTTGTGATTAGTCTTATCTGTGTACAATTATAAAACTATTTCAATGGTGTAATTATCAGAAGTACTTAATAACATTCTTAACTACTGGGCTTATACATTTTTCTTTCTAGGTTTTTACGCAGTCAGGGTTTTTTTTTTTTTTTAAATATTTTTTTTATTTTACACTTTTTAGTTAATTTTCATTGACTTAGATGATTATAAGAGGATACACTTCTCAATCTTGTCATTTTATTGAGAGAGTTTGTATCTTGAGGTTTATTAAGTTAAGGTTTACTTGCGGTGGTCTAAACTACTGATAATTAGTCCCTTTAGGCAGGGCCCGATTAAAATATTGAGGGGTCCTAGGCCAAATACTTTTTTGGGGGCCCCTGTATTCAAACTTTATAGCATTAGCCGTCGGCTGAATAAATTTTAGCAAGACTAAAGTAATTTCAGACATTTAGGTGCCCCTAAATATCGGGAGCCCTAAGCCCGGGCCTAGTTGGCCTATTCAGCAATCAAGTCCTGCTTCTAGGGGCCTAACTCGGCTTAAAGCTACATGTGCATGACCTTTAGCAAAAACAGCCTGTATAACTCATGCTGACGCGAGCTGAAAACGTCGTCAGTCAAATCTATCTCGCAAAACTAAAAAAGGTAGACAAGAAAGTACATAACGGAAAACTCAGTCTCCTGAATCAAGACAAAAACAAATGCAACATGTTAGAGATGAAAATTGAATTAGTAGACTCTTTCTTTTGGTGCTTATTGCACGGGTTTATTTTGATGAGGACTACAATCTGAGTGTCTTGCCTCCCTTACGCATGATATATTTTTTATTTCAGTAGATTGCATATAAACAACACATGAAAGAATTTACATCAGAAAGAGGGGGAAGTACATGCGGAGCGAGGGTTGGAGTTGAACCCACCGCCTCAAGTGTGAGAAAAGCCCGATCGGCAGAGTGTTGGATTCGGGGCCGGAGGGTCCCGAGTTCGAACTTCGATGGTCGAAGACCCACTGTCGTCATTAAAGGGGACTGGGCGACGTTAAATATGCTCGTGGTCTCAATGTCCTCCAAGTGAAACGATACCTCTGGGGGTGCTAGTACCAGGTAGCTATTAGCTCCTGGACTAGTTCTAAATTCTCATTAACTGTTTGATCTGGTGATGGTGCTGCCATCTATCGGTATAAAAAATAATGGAAGCAAGGCACTTAGTATGCAGTCCTCGACATAAATACAGTTGTGACTCGGAATCGGAAGTGTGAGAAAGAATCGCTTAGACCACTCGGCCACTGAGGCGGGATTGCAGCGAATCTTAAGAGAGAAGGGAGGAAAACATGGACATGGGAACCGGTTCGCTTAACTAGATGGATGTCCATGTGGTAGAAAAGTGATTCCTTTTCAACCAACGATCGTCGGCCATTTTGTGGGCAAGTACTTCCCACTGCACATCCAATAAGCTTACTTTGGGTTCGTTTTCCGCAATTTTTGCGGGGATTTTGCATTTTAAAGTACCACTTTCAATGGAACATCCTATTTTTTGAAAAAGAAAAAAGTCTCAAAATAATTTTCTATTGGAAATTCACTATTGGAGGTAATTTCAGAACAGAAAATAGATTTCGCATCTCCCTAATTTGTAACTCATGTTTAATTTGGCTATTTGAAACATTAAAGTACATACCTTTCTCGTCGACGAAAAACTAATTTAGGGTTTTATGGATTCCGGGTAAGTCAGTTTGAATCTCTAGAGGCCATTCATTGATTACATAAGGATGATTTTGGCAATTTGCTTACCCTTACATGGGGGAGGGGGGTCGAAAGATTCCCCCCTCCTTATCTTACGTAAAATTTCATTTCGATTTTCAAAATAATAAAATAACAAATCTTACTTCGCTGGAATCGTTATTTTTTTTTTTTAAACCTTTAAGTGTAAAAAAAATACTTACTAAAAGGATTCTAGACTGAATGTTTTTTCGATAAATATTTTTTGTATATAATGAAATACTAATTAAAAATAAGACATGCAATACACAGTGCGATACTTTTATTATGTGTTACACTATTCATTCTATGAAAAACAAGTAAAAACAGCTCATCCTTATACGTTTTTACCTTCCCAAAGAAAATAAAATATGATCCTTGCCAAACCACTTGACCGCACAATTTCTAATATAGAATATCGACTTGAAAATTGCCCCTTCTTTTTCTTATTATATTAGAGCAAAAAAAAAAAAAAAGCAAAAATGCCTTGTTCCATTTTTGCAATTTAAATAGTATTTTCACATTTTTCAAAAAATGTGACCATAGCGGAAACCTTGATTGAGACCAGAACATTATAGGTGCTTTTCAGGCCTTGACGCAAGCAGTTTTTTTGGGGAGACAATATTTTTTTCAGAAAATGAGTGAGAAAAAAAAGAGCACACTGAATAGATCATATAAATGCATTTTAAACAACTTATAATAACAATTTTAAAATGACATGTAGAGAACTTACCCTTGCCAACTTGTTCAACAAGACTCTTTCAATGGAAAGATATCAAGGAAATTTGTCAACCTTTTCCCATCTTCAGATTGCTCAAATTGAGGGCAGTCCAGTAGATTCACAGGGAGACTGCAAAGAAGGAAATATGTAAAGCAGGAAGATACTGGGTTCAAAGCCCAGTTTTATAGGAAAAATACCCGCTTTGTAGAGGAACCATCGTTGAAGACGGGATGCTTAGGTTTTCTGCAAAAAAAAAAAAAAAAAGGTGATTTAAAGAAAGAATATGATTAACATGAACTGCATGCATTGGGGACAATTAGTTACCTATTTCACAAACTACTTTGACAAATTGTCAAATTTTCATCTTAGTAGTAACTAACTACCCAGGGTTGGCTTTCTGCCGGCAGAAACTAGTTTTTGCCGTGTCAGTGGCAGAAATTGGTTGTAACCGGTAAAAACCGGCAGAAACTGGCAAAAACTTAAAAGCATCTTTAATTACTTAAGTGATTGCTTAATAATATTCGTTTAAGTAAACTAAAAAATTAAACTTCATTTCATCATTTAAAAAAAATAAAAGCCTATGCTAATGCCCTTGATTTAGTTCGAGAAGGGAACTTTTCATTTGCAGATGCTCGTAATGTTTGGATTAATTTAATAAAGGACGAAAAATCATATAGGTGCTCAGGAAAGAGGAGTGACATACAAAATTAAAAGGCATTTCTGATTTTAATTTGCTCACTTATATGCTTCATCTAAATTGTTTGTGATCGAAATTATCACGTACTTCAAGAAGAAAGTGCCAGAATTTTACTTGCTATTATTAACATAGATTTTGTACCTAATGTCACAGCTTTGCAAAACAAATTGGCCCTATTTCTCGAAACTTATTTTCCAGTCGAATTTCTCCCACTACCCCAGTTACTTACTACATGGTGGAACAATAAAAAAAAAAAAACAATAGATGAAAGTTTCAAACATTGCTTATTCCTTCATGCATTGCCTGCTAGCTCTTTTGTTGCAGGAATATTCTAAAGTTTCTCATTTGTACATATTAGATTGAGAAACTGTTTAGATTTTAGAAATAACCTTTTTGAAGAAGCAACCGCAGGGTCCAAGCAATGTAATATTTGATTTTAAATTGTGGTAATATTATTAAAATGTGCTTTGGTTAATAATTATTTTTTCCATGCACTTCCTATTGCATGTCAATAATTTTTTTTTAATTTTTATTTTGTGAGTTTTTGCCAGTTTTTGCCGCAACTGTGGCAGAAAGTGGTTTTCGCCATGCCGGTTTAACCGGTTTCTACCAGTGGTTTTAACCGCCTCCGCAGAAACTTGCCAACCCTGTAGCTAACAGAATAGAGGCTCTATCCATTGAGGAATGCACTAGCCCAAAATACACCTTATCATCATATAATTCCATCAATAAAATATTGTTTTTAAAATTATACAGATTATCAGGGGCTCTCAAACCCCTGTCCCTTCTTAGATGGCAGGGCGTTTTCACACTAGGAAGATTTGAAATTATTACATGAAAACAAATCACTTGTTGACGATTTGCAAAGCAGAGAAAACACAGCATTTAACTTACTTTTACCACATTGAAACATACTTAGCATAAAAACGCATCGAGTTATATGCTTGTAGAATCGTAATGTCAGGAATACAAGAAGTCATAAAATCCACCTCGGGAAGATGCTCTATATTGTTTGATAATAATTTTCAATTTTACTAATTAGCCTGCTCAAAAATTAAATTCACTCTGCTGCAATGCTTGTAGCTAACATTACAAACAGACCGGCCCAATATAATAGTTAAAACAAAAATAACATACTTCGTATATAATTATACAAAACGCAGTGAAACAACCATTTAGCTCGAACACCGTTGATGCGACATTAAATATTACGTTACAAATATAATGTTTAATATTATGCACAAGCAAAAATAACCAGCGTACTTTGCATTGATCCGTACTAAAAATACAAAATTAATAATCTCAAATGCGAATGATAAGGTATTAAACGACTTAAAAATTAGAATGAATACATTAAAGATTCAATATATATTTTCTAAGCCAACAAGAAATATAAATAATACACAATAAATATCTACAAACTGAAACTATTATGGTTAATGATTGATCAATTTTAAAAAATAATGATACAAACGTCGGAAAATTCAAAACCACATACCTCCACCAAAAACCGCTCGAACGTAAAAAAAATGCCTTCCTTCCGGAAAAACATGAATACTCTGCCAATAATCTAATC